>NC_068357.1:57799348-57809175 GCF_020536995.1 Dreissena polymorpha | reverse complement strand
ACGAAAAATGTTGTGGCCTGGCCAATTCCTTTAGCTCTGGGTTTGGGGCTTGATATGTATTCGGTGGAAAAAATACATGAATTACACCTGGAGATGCCGTTGATTGTAGCCGGGGCCTCTCACTTTGCGATGCGAGCGCTCTACTACTGAGCTCATCCCCATGTTGGTGTATTTAACGTTGAAGATATCACATAACGACGTCTTTATTGTTTGATAGAAACTATATTAAAATTTTGTAAGTCCTCATATCAGTGTCAGTAAATAGAGTTCTGCAGATTCAGGGGAGGGGGGGGCACCTCGAGCCTGCACATGCTACACTAGCGCTCTACCACGGAAGTACAATGCCCATGGGGCTACGGCTGTTGCAGCATGCCAATATAACGACATTGCAATTTAATAGACCGTTTTTTCCCTAATATCAACGAAACGCACAAATAAACCAATACGTAGAATAATATGACGTTGTCAATAAAGTGTATCGTGGCTTTAGTGTCCATAATGATTTTCAAAGTATTAACCAAGATTATTCCACATGATAATGTTATATTATGGGACACGTTGATTGTTTTAATCTCGTTCCTGTTGCGGTGATGTAAATGGTACACATCTTTATTTTGTTTTACCATTGTTATCTTTATAATTTCACAGTTATCTTGTAACATACGGTCCAATGTAACAAAACTGATTGAGAAACACAACCTAGTAATTACAGGAAAATGTGGGTCGCAAGAAAAATTGAGGTTTGATTGGAAACACCTGTGTATGCCTAAAGATGATGACGACGATGGTGGTTCTAGTGGTGTGTGAGTTTTTGTGTGGTGGCGGTGTTGGTTAAAGTAGCCGTTTAGTTTTTTTATATTGATGTGATTATAATTGTTATTGCCCGTGACGTCGATGGTGTTGGTGTTGGTGGCTGGGGTGGTGATTATGTTGGTTCTGATATAAAAGGCAAATATGACAGTTATCAGTTTGAAATGCTTTTTAGTTGCATATGTCTAGTTGACACAAATATTTTGAAAGAAACCAAACGCCTTCGTCGTCGAAAGATATATTTAAAGCCGTGACCTACATTGTAT
The DNA here is from genome assembly GCF_020536995.1 of Dreissena polymorpha. Taxonomy (NCBI): domain Eukaryota; kingdom Metazoa; phylum Mollusca; class Bivalvia; order Myida; family Dreissenidae; genus Dreissena; species Dreissena polymorpha. The sequence continues at coordinate 57,808,099 of NC_068357.1, read as the reverse complement.
GTCATAATACACAATTTACAGGAGATGCCGGAGATTAAACTCCTATCAAATGCAATGCGGGGGCGCACACCACTGAGCTCAACTACTCACAAAACAGCTGTTGGAAAATGTCAAAAAAGACGGTGCACATAAAGCAACACTAATCCATTGTTTCGTTTCCATGTCCCTTACCTTAATAAATGAATGAATAAAACAATGTACAACCTTTACATTTGTTAATTGAGCATACTTTTGTCCTAAATTAACATTTATGACATGTTAACTAAATGTTCGGGTGTATCGCCTATTTATCGGTACCGTAACGAATACTAAGAGCTGTTGAACTGATAGATATTCAACAACACCTAAACAATAATGACCAATTTACTATTGCTGCATAACATACATACAACGTATGTTAATCAATACTTGTATTGTTTTTCAGCTATTTATCTCTGATTCGCTCCTGTGACTTTGATACATAACAATCAACACATATCCGTTGACAATCACATTGGAAGGAATAACATCATATTTAGTAAACATGTGTCCTCGCTATAGACTTTTAATACCTCAAACAACGTTAATAAAACTGATCCTTTTCAGGTTAAACATCTGCTTTTTTAAAACATTATTTGTGCAATAAGACGGTATTTAAAATGCTGGCACGGGTTAAAATAATAATCGCTTGATGCGTACTGTTAAGAGGGTGCTGGGTCAGAGGGTTCACAGGGGTTTACACACGGGTTGGACATATTGTAAACACACAGGTATGAACTTTATTTTCTTCCAAATATCGCAAGTTATTAAAATACATTTGTTAAAATCGCTAGTGTACATTTTTTCTTGCAGCTTGTGTCAATATCTTTAGATTTAAGAACATATCCTTGAAAAAAAATCTGAAATGTGTGAAAAATGTCACGTTGTGTGTAGCATTACATCGTACATGTATGCTGTAGAAATCGAAATTTGGACAAGAACACAGACTTTTTAAAGCGGGTATATACGATTTTGTCAAATATTTATGAATTTATATAAAATGTGTAAAAAACTTATTATATATATATTACAATATAAATTAAAATAAAAGTTAAGAAGAACATGTGTCGAAAAATGCGAAATAAGCCAGATATTTAATTCTGAAATTGAAAACGAGTGTACAGCCGAATTCGCCAGCATGTATACCATACATGTACGATGTGAATCTAAACTTAGTGTAACGGTTTATTTGAATTCCTGCAACGATATCTATTCATACGACACACGAACACTAACTCCGATCCTAATACAAAGACGAATGCTTCGGTTATTGTAGGAAAATATTTACGTCACAATCGGCTCGGGGCGCTAATTTGTCTTTGCTGCATTTTAAGAAATTCGGCTTTAATGTATAATTTTTCTTGCCCATTTTATGTTATTCTAACATATTTTATCAATATATTACAATTAAAAACATATAAAAAATCGTATATACCCGCTTTAAATAAATTAGTTTTGGTGTATTGCACATTGTTATAAGCAGCATACAATACTGTATTTAAGGCACCAGTTAAAATTCTTGGGAAAAATTGTTTAAGAAAGTTATTTGAAAAAAATCACCACTTTCCGGTGTGTTTAGAACCATTGACGTTTATTTGTGAACTCCACAAAATCACGTGATCCTTCAATCTGGTTAAGGTTACACTAAAGATTTGTTTTAGTTTTTGTGATCTAAGAAATGAATGTATAGACAAATATGTATAGGTATTTTATGTTTTGAGTTAACTGTGACATGCTGATTACATTTGAGTATGATGATAAGGAGACTGATGTTGGCACTTATTGTTTTTGCAGTTATTCAGTGCATTCATTGGGGGATAACAATGTTTGTAGCAGTTGCATTAACAAAACACGTGCATTATTTTTTAATACAATTGTAAAGAAATAAGGCGCATAAAACGTCTGATATTTAAGTTAATATTTTACGTTTAATTAACCGACATTTGCATGATAAGTTCTTACTTGTTCGTTGGAAATCCCACAGGTTAAAATATTGCTAGATCCAATGATAACCTCCAACAAATTCTGAAAAAAAGTAAGACTAGTTCGGTTAACAATGGCGGGTGATTATTAACTGTTGCTTGGGAGAGAAGACAGACTCATTGTGAACTGACAAAAAAGTTTAACCAATATGGATCGTAACAAACACCATTGAGGACAGTCAGGAGACGTTTAGATTTTTAAGTATATGTTTAACAAATGAATGTTTACCACGGGAAAATATGGAGCGAAATGTTCAATCAATGATCTGGGACTACATCTCCTACTATTGGATGAAAAAAACTTTCGTCAGTTGATTAAATGAAAAGTAATAACTATTCTGGAAAAAAATGTATGACGTGTTAAAGCTAGATATTACCCATAGAGGGAAGTTGTCTTTCAAGATGACAATGACCCAGAGAATGTATTGCTCCAGGTCAAATCAGTGGAAAGCAGACATTAATATTTAAATTTGTGATTGGCAAAACCTAAGCCAGAATTAATTCTAGTAAAATAGGTATAAAAAGAATATTATCTAAATGAATTAAAAGAAGAGCTGTTGTGGTTGAAAGTTTTGCAAATTTAAAAAGCTAATTTCAATATGTTATCGAAACGTTTCTGAATGACTGTTCAATATACCACACGCTGCAACATTAATTTTAATTCCTGATATTCAGCTTGAGATATTTTCGGAGACTTAAAGGAAGTAATATATACTAAACGGCGATGTATGCGTGCTGTAATTTCTAAAATTCAACTAGAGTTTAATTAACATGTATTTTATATCTTGGGATTCGATTTGTTTAGTTAATCGTTTGTTGTATGTTGAAGCTATGTGATTTTGTAATCACAAATTAGGTAAATCAACAGAGAGGATAAAACGTAGATCAGTTCTATCTGCCAAACGATAACTATTCATCAGTAGGCAAATTATGTTGTCAACTGAAATATTTGGAATTTCGAAACATGAGCGAGCAGAACTTGTGTTCACAAACACAACACTTTAATAAAATAATCCTTATAAATGCTGTCCTAAACAATAATTTGATATGAAAATGTAAGCATGTAATTTACAAATTAAATAATGAATCAGTAGCCAAATTATATTGTTAACTGAAATATTTGGAATTTCGAAACATGAGCGAGCAGAACTTGTGTTTACAAACACATCACTTTAATAAAATAATCCTTATAAATGCTGTCCCAAACAATAATTTGATATAAAAATGTAAGCATGTAATTTACAAATTAAATAATGAATAATAAGATCGCCGTGGCGTAATGAATATGGTGTCCGCCTAGCGATCGGGAGGTCACGGGCTCGATCCCCACTGTGGGAGCGTTCTTTAGATCTCCCCCATAGACACCGAGGAAACGGACTCGAGAGCGTTTCATATAAGCTTAGGCTTGTTACGCAATCGAGCTTAAATAAATAGGTTTAAATAAAATAAAATAATGAATTGTAACACATTTATGTTTTTAACTTAACTAAGGCTTGGCAACATTGACATGGCAGTAACGAACTTTTTTAGAATACATAAAACGCATTACATTAGTCCTATATCTGCATTCGGATTCATTTATACCGTTTTTTAAAAAAGAGATTTAGGAGATAATTGAAGCATACGTCGTAACGGTATTTTGATATGTTAAATTTATGAATAGAAATCAATGCCAGGTTTATTTTGTTTTTTTAATACGTCGCTCTACAAAATAGCTGCATTATACGTCACGGTATGTATATAGTTTGATAACATAACTCATAATAAATGTAATGTTGATTTCTTAACCGCATTGCTACACAAAAAAACGATAATATTATTAACATAAAACGTCTTTAAAGTAAGTAATATGACAGAACTATTAAACGAATAACATTAAAAGAACACGTGTTTGCTTCGGGAGAAAAACATTGAGGATTTTGGTTATAAATATAGATTAGATTTATAATTTCGCGCTTGATTAGATATTAAATGTTTCCTTTTACTGAGAAAAACATTTCATGACATCAACACAACAACATATATGTTCTAGTTTTAAGACCTAACCGCATTATATTGATTTATCACTATCACATTCGATATTTAACTGTCAAACATCCTTAACATCCAGTTCAACAGTAATCTCAAAACAGAGTTGTCGTTCCGTGCTTAAGTATACACGTAGCCGTCGTGCAAAAAGTGGTAAAACTGATGCACAAAACATTCGACGTTTTAATTTGTAGAGTACATGTCAAACATTCTACTGCAAAAACCGTTTTGTTTCATTTCGATATAAGTATCTAAGTCTTGTTTTCATATTTATAGATATATCAGTCATGATAATCCAAACATTTCAAACAAGGATTTGTTTTCTTCATTTCAACAGCAATACGTTATATCGCATGGGTGGAATTTCAAAAGAAACAAATCTTATAAATGACGGATTTAACTTGTTCAAACATGTTAAAATCTGTTCCGGCAATCAGTACATCGTGGATTCGCATACATATCTTGTTTAATTCTTTGAACTTTTCGGTCTATGCAGACGATAGATATGGGAAGATATAAATCATTAAAATTCCCCGTCGATATCGGCATTTAAGTTAAAACAAGTTCTTAAAAACATCCATGTTTAAATAGAACAATGCTCTGGTAAGGCGTGAAATTGTAACAGAACAAGAACGTGTATCCTGATCACAGTGAAAAAAATATGCTGATCTCGAGAATTAAGCAATTTTATAGAGCAGGGACTTTGACATCTTTACACATGCATTATATAAGGAGTTTGTAACAATCTGAAACATTTTAAATTATTATTTAACACGCTAGTCATATGGACTTCAACGCTATATGACATCCGCCATTTTGGAAACTGTCTCGCTTTACTGTGATTTGACACTCGGTAGCGTGTTTGGCATAATTTGGTAAAATTATCAAGCGTACAATAATTATAGTGTTATCACAGGAGATTTTAATGTATTTAAAAGTTGAACTTTCCATTATTCCCTTAAATGTTCTACAAACTTTGACAGTTTGCGTTTCTATTTCCTATTAAAATCAAAATGCACTAGCCTATTATCTAAATAAGTCACTGAAAAGAAATTGACAGACTATGCACATTGTATCACGTACAGCATGTGTAATTGAAATTCTTGACATCCAGCATGATACGCTTTTGGATACGTATTGGAAAGTTATTAACGACACGTAGCTGTTTGTTTGGTGTGTTAAAAAATCTACCCAACATTAAATTTACATTGATTGCATAACTGACTATTCAAATTGTTTATTTGAAATAATTATCATATGCCGAGGAAGAAACATAAACAGACACTATACAACGGACACTGATTGTGTAAAATGATAACAGGTTTATTGTTCTGCAAAATATGCTTTCAGATCGCATTCTTAAAATTTATTAAGAAGAACGATCAGAACATCGGCTTACAAACACTACCCATTGATAAAAGAATAATTGGTTTCCCAAACACGGTGTGAGCATGCTATGTAACCGCGACATAGGGTATGAATATCAATTTAATTTTCCTGTAACTAAACTTTTGCCCCTCAAGATTGGCCAAACAAGATACATTTAAATAAGCTGGTCAATATTCTAAAGACTTTCGCAAACAAAATCGGTAAATTCCGGCAAATACACGCATCTCATCAAATAAACACATAATTATGGAATAACGTGATTATATATGAACTAAATATACACTTATACAATATTGTACGATAACTGACAATGAATGTCGTATATCAACGTGGATTTACTGAGTTTGTCGATAGTGTTTATTTTGGCTGTAATGAACTTTCATTATGTTTACCAATGTTATTCAACTTGAGCAAAAGGAGCATAGGACATAGGGAATTATAACGGACAGGTCAGTATTTGCTATATGGTAAGTTTATTGGTTTAATGAGTTCCATTTGAGTTTGTTTGTTATGTTTCGTTTTTTGTTGTTTTGTGTGTGTGTTACGTTGGTTGTCTTGGTATGTATATGGTTGCAGAAAATAAATAATAGCGATGCCGGAAAATGAATCTAGGGCGTCTCACTTACGACGAGAACGCTACCACTAAGCTACAGCCGACATATTGGGGTCGTTTAAACGTTTATAATCAGTCTTACTTATATAATGTATGTTAAAAGCGATACTTTAAAAGCAAACGTATGTATATAAAAATAATACACATGGAATCACTATGTTATTGGACAATAAAGGCAAAGTAATTGATGTTCACGGAACCTAGGATTGCTGGCATACATAGTGATTGCCATTTACTAATATTAACAAACCCGGGTGAAAATAACTATATATGTTCGTGGGTATATATATATATATATATATATATATATAAAGAGAGAGATAAAGATAGTTAAATAGATATATAGATAGACAGACAGACAGACAGACAGGCAGACAGACAGACAGACAGACAGACAGACAGACAGACAGACAGACAGACAGACAGACAGACAGACAGACAGACAGACAGACAGACAGACAGACAGCCAGCCAGCCAGCCAGCCAGCCAGCCAGCCTGCCAGCCAGCCAGCCAGCCAGCCTGCCAGCCAGCCAGTCAGCCAAAACGTGCAGCTTCCTAAAATACAAGTTACATGGTAAAAACCTAGGTGCAATGACTTTGTGATGAATAATTGAAGATTATTTGTAGGCAGAGATAAATCATATGTTATAATGTGTTTTAAAAGCAAACTTCAATTATCACACTTTTAAAAATATGCGTTTATATACAAATGTTGTTGTGTTATTAATTATATTCTTTACAGTGCGTGTGAAGTAAATACATGGGGATGCCAATTTGATTCCTGATTGGCCTCGTAAAAAAGTGATTTAAGTACGATTTAACTCAAACCATGACTTAGATTAGCAAAGTATGCATGGATTTATATGAGATGACTATAGCTTAGATCACGCTTACGTTTGATATTGGGTTCTTAGTGTTATACTGTATTGTATAGCGTGTACTCTGTTTAATATGTTATGTGTCATTTGCCTCACGTTATATGCAAGGGAATGTTAAAAAGAGACCTAATACGTGTATAGCTTAATTTGCTTCATATGTTAACGCTTTATTGCGGGTTCAGAGGTCCAATAGAGGTTCAGAAGATAATAACACTATGTTATATCGAAGTGGTTTGTATATTATACTAGTATCAAATGTTGCACATTTGCCCCGATGCATGTTCTGTAATATTATTACGATTTGCACTTCAGAAACCAAGTACCGACTTACAATATTTGACTGCAAATAAATCTGATCAGGAACAGGAACCCGCTTAACATTTCCTTAGATAATATTTACAAATCAATATAATATACATTTGTGTCTATATGCAGACAAAGCATTGTATGCGTGCGAAATAAATTCATTTCATAGATTGGCATTCATGTCGATATAATTAATAGCGAATGTAGCAAAGAATACAAAAAAGTCATGTTGATTATATATTGTTATCAACATATCGTTTAAGATAATAAACATGTAATTGTTTACCTTCTATCAATACATATTATTTCTATGAGAAACCGCATTAATCGTTTTCAAATAACGATTAAATTGGTTATAGTATAGCCACATTCAGTTGCATATTTTTTAATGAATATGTTTCGGTTCTCGGGATTTATGGGTAATAATATTGTTGGTGCCAAACTTGAGACAGAGGTGCGATGGAAGGACCAGATAATTAGACGGCGGAGAGGTTCCTTCTATGCTCCTACAGAACGGACACACGACGCTTTATTCGAGTATAGTTAAGCACAGTAAAATAAAGTACTGCACAATTATACATACGTCTGTTTTAATCGGAACTATGTGTGTTTTATTGTTTTTGGTGTTACAATTTGTGTCATGGACGCAGACTGAATTAGGGTCAACTTTCGAATCAAAAGTACAAGTAGTCATATGTACTTGACCAAAGTTGGGAAAATGTTCCTTTGAGCATCATAAATTGCGCAAAGCTTTTGAAACACTAGCGTTAAGCTTTCCACAAACAAAACCATAGCTTCCCTAGATAGTTGCAGAAATATTTACAATAATTTCCTGTACCAAAAAAGAAAAGGCAGGTAATTTAGTTTTTCTTAGCAATTTACGATATTCTGATTTAACCACCATACGCTATCTTTACGAGTGGCTATCAGCCCCATTTGTGTATTCCTGCTAGAACGTTCATTTCTGTAAATGAAAACTTATAACAATTTCATGAATTGACTTGTGTGTAATATAATTACTTTACCGTGTTCTAGTTTTGATCAAATGTGAATTATATACATACAAAGTCATGACGATCTCAATTATGGTGAAAATTATGTAGATACATGTTATCGCAACTACTTTCATTACAATGAACATTTTCGTATGTTAACCACTATCGAGCTATATCTCTGCCTAAGAGATTGCTAAGTTTTATGATTGAAACATGTTAGAATGTGTCTTAATCAGTCACTTATATGATGCATACGTGTGATTTTAAAATTGCCTCTTTAGATACTGGTTTCGTTCCTCAAGATAAATGGATAGGGTGGTCATTGATTGATGTAATATTTATAGAATTACACTCATATTACGTGATTTATCGTATATTTATGTGAACACGTGATTTATTTATTTAAAAGTCAATGAAGCGTTGAATATGATACGAGAGTATGCTGATGCATGCGATTTACAGGCGTCATCGGTTGCTAAGCGAAATTACAAATCTCATCAAACATGCGCTGCCAACAGACCGAGTTTTTGCAATGTTTGCTC
>NC_068357.1:57631848-57794348 GCF_020536995.1 Dreissena polymorpha | reverse complement strand
ATCAGGAAATAAACACATATGTTTACAGAAAATTACTTTTCAAAGTTTATTTTATCGGTTTCATAGATCAGAAATATGCAAAATCGTGAGATAAAACAAATGTTGAAATAATGAAAAAAAACACTGAATGAAACATGTAAACAAAATATCAAGGTAGAGAAATAAAGAACAATACCACTGCTGCATGTATAGCTTTAGAGCCTCGTTATAGTTATCATCTATCGTAGGTAGGTATTCTTCTATTTAAATTAAAGGAACCATACTGCTGACACGCACATTAATAAGATATTTCTTATATATATATAATACTTTGCTGTCAGCGTACTGTAAAAAGAGAAGTCATAGCATGTGTTAACACATTTGCCGTTGAAAATTTTTGTTCAAAGCAAAACGTATCAGTAATATTGATGATCCACGGTTATGTATTGACACAACTATGTTAGAATATTAAGGATACTGAAATGTATGCTATGTATGCAAGTTTTCGGACATAAATTGAACTAAGTTTCGCTTAGACTTTACGCCATTTGATCTTGTAAGTGTTCTTAGTATTTTCTACGTCATGCTTTCCTTCTAATAAATTATTAAAATATATTCAGCATAGGGCCAATCAATGCAACATATCATGCCAATATTACAGATTTGTATCATATCACATCACGAGCATAAATAGGTTGCAACACACTTGTAAAATTTATGTTAATGATTATTTGACAAGAAATGGCAAACTTTTCAACAGCGTCCTGCGGTTTTTATTGAATTCGCATTTTATCTGTCATGATTTATTGCCTACCTGTTAGATCGGCTCATACCAAAATTAATCGCAAAATCGGGAAAAGCATTTCTTGCTGTAGCAGTCTCTTAAGGAGTCTGTAATCAGAAGTAGAAACACACGTTTTGTACTCGCAAGATGTGATATATACGTTATTACGTCTTGCTATACAGACGTATCAAAACTACTTTTGAAAATAATATCTTCTGAAATTGTACAGAATGTTGCATGTGTTTACTTTGAGTGTGAAAATAAGCACACATTATGTTTACATATTGTTTGCTATTAAATACGTAAAGATTATTATAGAGCCAAAATCAAACAAAACAACTCGAAAATGTTGAAAACGGTATGCATTATACACAACTATATTACATTCGAGCAATAACCCTTCATTAAAGAATAAACATGTGAAACAAAACATGACAATTTTGGTCAGTAACGGTTGATAACATTAACATTAGACATAATGGCTAAGTCATTCAACTTTAATTTTCACAAAAAATCTACCCAAACAAAGCGGTTGATATTTTTGGAGCCAGAATCAATCACAAGTTTTTGAGAAAACCAAACAACAGCAATTTAACATTGGACCAGAAAATACATTTCTTTATTATAATATATTTGTTTCTCAAGTTCATTGAATCTACATGTAATAAACATATATTTATTTATGCTATTTACCAAATAGTTATCAATATAAACTAATGTTAAATAACGTAATATTTAAAATATTCTACATAAAGAACTATGCAATTAGAAATAAATACTCAAATTCAAAAATCATATGTCCGGTCAGTTTCCGAGTGTTTATTTTGTGTCACCGGGTAAATATGAATACACTATTTTTATAGTGGAATTCTGAGTTTGGACAATTTTATAATGACTTGATCCAAACGCACATTAAGTTGATTAACATGCAGCGATAGTGACTATACCTCGACGGCGTTTGCTGTTTTGCCAATAGTTCAAAGTCATGGTTCTTGTTTATCGCTTAAGCATATTAAAAAAATAATCGATCTGATTTATTCACGCATGTGCGTTATTGACCGGTTCTTGTATCAAGGTTGAGGGATGTTTCCTGGCATATTTCTCGTCATTACATGGTAATTGACACGTTTGACTGTATCATGTCATGAAACAATGAACGTGTCATTATTATTTGAAGATGATGAAAATTTGGCATTTAATTCATCTATAGTGGGGATTCATGTCAAGCAGATAATGATAAGCCGTGGAGAGCTTTTCAGCTTTCAGCACTGTTTTAAAAAAGGCAGTTATAATATAATGATTGCAACAGCTTGACGCAATGCAGCAAATACTTAATTTTAAACTTTACTGTTTAGTTACTTCGTTGGTATATCGAAATAAATATTCGAGTTGAAATGTCGGTAGCAACAAAGGCATTCAAAAACTGATTAAGAACTGCTTTATCGATATGCAGCGGGAGAAATCAACTGATAGTCAAGATGGCGACTTCCATGCCGAGACAGGTATTTTTCGCCGTTTGATACTCTTTATTAATTTAATAAATGTTTTAAAGACGCTCATTTTCCAGCCATATCATCAAGAAAGTTACAAGCCTTTATTTCGTAATAATATTCGCTCTCTATCTCGACTTTATTCGCTGCGAAATTTCTTAGCGGGATTACTTAATTACAGCTCCACTAAAACATTCGCAGCGAGTAAAAGTCGAGTTATAAAGCAATCTGTAAAAGAAATTAACGCTAATAACTTGTTTTTACTGAGATGGCTGGAAGGTGAGCGTCATTTAAACATTAAAAAGATATAATACATTGTATACAACAGAGAAAAATACATGTCTCGGCGTGGACGTCGCAATTTTAACTATCACGTGATTACCCCATCTGGATATGTGTCAATTAAAATTGTTACGAATGATAAAGGATTGATGCTGAAACTACACTCGTGAAGGTTAACAACACCGTCAATGCTCTAACGTACGCTAGCTTCGATAGCGCGGTTTAATTTAGTTTTCAAGCTACCATCCACAAATATCCCAAAAATCAAGTTTTTCATACATGTTTCGAGTTCCGTTTTCTAAAATAGTACAATACAAAAACCGCATTGTAATCTTTCAGATAATAACTATTTGGAAAATCTAAATCATATAATTAAACAAATATTCAATATTTTTGCCTGTGGATTAAATCGACTTATATTCACTCGTACATCAAAGTTTTCGAACTGAATTTTATTCAAGTTTGTCCATAAAATGAAACAAGCGTCGTTTCTTATTAGAACGGATTTACTGTCCGCATGCATTTAAGTATGTTTCATAGACAAGCGAATGAAATCAAGACCATGCATCGCATCATTACATACAAAACACATGTATATGCTTTTGTAAATACTTTAAATTGGGTGGATGTTTTAATGTTGGAGAATTATAAAGATACGTTGTTTAATTCATCATTCTTAAAATCCACTAACAATCCATCCAGTGTGACAGATAGTCTCAATGTATAAACGTTTATGACCAATTGTCGAGTACGGCATGCAATTTTGTGTCACACGATAGGGGCGTCATGACAGCCACAGTTTCTGTCTTCCCAAAAGGATAACAACTTAATGTATTCTCAATTTAGACACAGTTTTGTAAAATTAAAATACGCTCGTTTACTTGCAGAAAAATAGTGTTCTCTTTTTGTTTGCATTTTAAAAATTCAGCTTCACTGAACTTAATTCTTATTGTGTTTACAATGAGTGAATGCAACATCCTTACCGTTGATACACTCGGGTGCGAATCAATGTATGTAAGTAAATACTTATGTGAAGAAACAGTGTGTGAAATGTATTTATTGTTTTATATTATATTGGAATCACATTTGTAAGTTAATGTTGAATAGCTGACATGTTCAAGAACAGAGGTAAATTGAATTTTAAAACACCTCACTGCTTCAGTCAAAATTATCAAAACAATGCATGTAGACAACAGCGAGTCAAATTTTGATTTGTTGAAGCATGCTATTGAAACATATTTAACGAATAACTCAAACTCGCATCTTGTATTAGGTTTTATGGTTGTTAATGCCTTGATAATAATGTTTCGCTATTCTTCAACAATGTACAATGACATATACGAGGCATTGCATAATGAATATCGATCATAATCTAAAATAAAGATACGTGCTTTAACAAGTGAAGTTGAAACTCCTCCTAGTAAAAAAATATTCATCTTCAATCACAATCATTACCGCATCCGATTTGGACAAAACATGGTGTATGCGGTCTTTCGTATCAAATAGCTTAACCAGTAAACACATAATTTCAAGGTGTAATGCAATTTCAATATAATACAAATAATGACTCATCGTATTATTTTATATTTAAGAAATAATTCGTGTACGTTATAGTTTGTTGTCGAATAACCCACGGCCGGAAGTTTAGATGCGTACGGATTAAATCACGAGTGCGAAGCACGAGTGATTTGAAACCATGCATCTAAACTTCCGGCCGTGGGTTATTCGACCACAAACTATAACGTACACGAATTATTTCGATTCTAACACGATTTTTACTAAAGATTTATAGAATGTATCTTATTTTTATTGCATACTATTTTATGTGAAGCTCCGCCCATAAAAATAGCTTTCGGCTGTTCTGTCGATCAGATCTCCGCCCTCAGTAACAGCCAAACTGGATGGAAAAAAAACCATTTCATTTCTCATGTTTGGTTAACTAAGAACAACAACTTGCGTAAACTAACATGTTTTCATTGTACTCTTTAAATTAACGCAAGAGTGTTGAATCTACAAGACAACAACTCCGATTCGAACTTCAGCCATTTCAGTATCGAAGCAGCAGACGAACACCGTGGGAAATTGGGTCAAGTTTACGCATTTCTGTTCATAGCGTAGTATTTTGTCACGTGACTTTCATTCATAAAATACCGGATTATTACGCTGGTGGAAAATGTATCGGCATGTTTTGTTTAGCTACAGCGCGTGCTTTCAGTGTATACGCTCCGCCCATAAGTTATTGCAGAATAACCCACGCTTGATTTCCTTCTTTATCTATAGAAAACAAGTCACGTGCCGTGTTAGAATTATTATCAATATTCTTATGTAGCTTATTATATATGAATAAAGACGCATGTAAGCTCGCACACGGCATATATGTTGAATACGATACAATATCGTTTTATATATCAATATTATATCATGCATATTCCAGTTGGTATCCCCAACCTATATCTATTTCTTCGGGGCAAGCCCTTTATTCGGGGTTTCCACTGCGATGACCCCGCCATCTCCCTCCCCTTCAAACCAGACAGCATCAGTACGTCTTTACTTACAGTCGCCGGATTTGGGACCTCAATCTTATGCGTGAGTTACCATTTCCTCTATAAATTATACCAATAAAAACATATTAATCATTGTATTCATAGAAAGCGCATAAGATATGCCATTAAAATAACATGATCAGAAATAAATAAGACAATTAGCGATGTTAATGCTAAATATGAGTATTGTTTATTCTAGGCCGTCATCGTCGAGGTATTAAACTCAATCAGCAGGAAGTGCGTACGCGCATGGCCAACGTGGGAAGACTTGTTGTTTTACGGCAAAAGTTACTCGTTGTTCATAATCGGGTTCGTGATCCAAATGCTGTTCGTGGAATTCGTAAAGAATCAGCTTGGATTCTTAAGACCCAACTTCATGGACGTTTGCCGTCCGCAGTTCAACGTATCGTTATGCCCCGCGTAAGTTGTGTAACTTCTGTTTAAGTCAGCGGTATAAGCCATACTAAAACATAGTCAATTTGAAACACCGTAAACAATTTAAATAAAACAAACACACACATTGAACATACCTGTAATTGCTCGTACACCACATGTAACGGTAAAAATCGATCATTAATAGGGGACAAACTCATTGATTTACCCTCACATATGACCCGTATTAGCCCCTTATGCACACATAGCTGATGAGCGCGTGCGTGATTTTATTGTTCGTATGCCAAGTTTAGACACCATTTGGATCACAGCTTGCAAGTGCTTGTGAAATGTTCAATCGTCGCTGCGACATGATCGGAAATTCATTTTTAAATCGCTCCACGGGGCCGCTGAGCTAACACAGCCTGTGGAAATGCCTGTCAAAGCTAGGCACCATTCAGGTTAAGACCTGCAAAACTTCTACCGTAACACAATACCTTCTTATACATTGTTATATTCTTTTTTGCTCTCTTAATATGCACAATTGACAGTAAACATTTGCAGCTTCGGCATACCAAATTTACGTTAGAATGTGCATGGGGTTTTTTAGTAAAAAATAAAAATCAATATAATGCTATTGAAGGATGCAGTTTTAACAAGTTTTGACTTTTGTCCGTCTGTAGGTTCATAACAGAGTACAAGTGCATCGGACAGGATGCGAAAGAAATTATTGGCAGCCGACAGTCCTTTCCATCCGGGCACTCGACGTTCTCAATGTACGTCGCCGTCTTCTACTGCGTATGTGTTATGCGTTTTTTTAACATAATATTTGTAGTTTTAAGTAAAAATAATACTAAACAGTATGTTAGCGAGATGGTATGTTTATATGATAAGCGAAGTTCTGTTTATATATTTGTATTAATATTATGGAAACAATTATTTGTAACTCTGTGACGAGCGGTTGCGTGTGTATTTAGATTTATTTCGTTGTGTTGGGCGAACCCAGTTTTTACTGTATGTATCCAGGTTTACGTCTAGATCAATGTTGGCGTTTTATTTTTAATGTATTTGAAACAGAGCGCTTAAATGTTTGTAGCAATTCTTTTTTCCAGTTTTACATCCAGAGGCGACTCCACATCAGTTTCTCGCGAATTCTGAAGTTCTTCCTGCAAGCTGCTCTCGTCTTTACTGCATCTATCTGTGGCATGAGTCGTATAAGGGACCACAAACACCATACCTTTGACGTAATCGCGGGATTTGCCGTCGGCGCAATTGTTGCCGTATCTGTGGTATGGACTGAATATTTTTATAGAATAAACATACTTCAAATGCATTATATACTTACTTAAGTGATTAACAAGAACGTCAACTAGTTCCCAAACATTGTTCAACACGTTTACCACATAAAACTATAATATGTTATGTATTTTATATTTAGTACAAGCTTCTTGCGGAATACCTGCTTTTCACAAGTTCCGATGATGATGTCAGTGAATCATCAACGTCATCATCAACAGTGTCACATGACTTGTGTTGCGCATGCGCAACAATGCAATCCGCGAATGTGGAACCTCAGACGCCAGCGCCGTTGCTCCCGAACGATTACTTCAACGATGATCCGAACGCCACTGGCAGGCAAACTTCGATAAAGCTGAAAGTGACCTCTCCCGTTAGCAGCTCTTTGACAACATATTCAGGATTATCTGATCAGCAGGAACTAGTTTGAGTGTTAGTTTAGTTGTGTGTACCTTTATCCGTAAAAGGATAGTGACATATGGTAACTTAAAGGCACCAGTTTTGTAGCTTATAAGAACGCGGGGGCTAATGATCTCTGCTTCAATATTGGGGACTTTTTTTTAGCTTTTATCATATTGTTCCTACTTTATGTAACACATATTGTAGGAATAGCAAATGGAGCTGAAGATTTCCTTGCTAACTCAGAAGATTAATACAATGTTTCAATACTTACAAAGCATTCTTTAGCATAACATTACTATTTTAACTTTTTTATAGACGGTTTAATTATGAATGTGTAGATATAAAATTAAGTTCTATGTTTAACTTTCGCGTATGCTCTTTGTATTGGTATCTTAAAACATTGACAAAATTATCTTTATATCTCAACATGTACATCAAAAGTTATCAAAGTACATCAAGGGTACTGATTAAAATATTCGTTGTTCAACTGTGTGACGTCCCTTGTTTACATGCCTTTAAGAAGTAATTTTCTTTGGAATATGCATCGAATCTTGTTGCAAATACGTATGTAAATACGTCGTTGGTTGCTTTAACATGAAACTAAACAACACGCACAATGTGAAAAACTCAAATATTTTCTGTCGCAATTTTAACGTCTTTAATTTTGCGTAACATGCTTGAATTATTTAATTGTTTAAAATATATTATTACAGACAGTTATTGTATGTCTTCAATGGTAAATGCAACAAAGCACGTTTTTCTTTAACATGTGTCTGGAATCTTACCCTAGTGTTGACTTTTTGATTTTGAATACACATACACTTTAAAAAAACACTTCGTATTTTGTTTCACTTTGTTTCGTGTTCATGGTCTTGTTCATTATATTGATTATGAAATCGGAACATTCTAAATATGCATATCTTCCTCTTAATTCTTTCAACACTCAAAGAATTCAGAACAGTTTAATGAAAGCCATGACTTAAAGCACTCGTCTGCAATGCGTTATGTTTTCTACTACTCATGATATGTTTAATGATACAAACAAACATTTAGTTTAAACCTATTTATTTTTAGCTCGATTGCATCGAAAGCCTTTGGCTAATATAAACGCTCTCGAGTCCGTTTCCTGGGCCTAGAACCAGTACTTGATGTCTTTGGTGGAGATCTAAAGAACGCTCCCACGGTGGGAATCGAACCCGTAACCTCCCGGTCGCTAGGCGGACACCATATCCATTACACTACGGCGACCTTTTCGAAACAAACATTTGACACGCGTCTGAATACTTGAGTTAAAGTGACGGTCATTATAATGATCAAGAGACGTTGCATCAAATAAAATGTTTCAACCCGAAAAATCACATAACTGTTAGTGTACATTACATTAATACAAATAGTAAATGCGTTAAAATTGTATTCTCTAAAGAGGGTTTTTGCTAACAACTTGTTAATGCAAGTCTATTTAACCAAATATCAATCCGATTTATAAATGAAGGAAATTTGCATCCTGAAAACATCATTTATGTTTGGGTCTAAAGAACATAGATGTAAAACAAATATATCTAATTTGTTATATTAGTTGAGTACGTCTATTAAGCACGTGTGAACATTTGCAGTATACAAACTAAAACGGAATAGGACAATTTAATAACAAAAGATATAAATCAGTTAAAACGTGTTTCCTAAAATAATTATTTTAAAAGCTTGATATAAACATATGATAAGATTCCATCAAGGTGTTGGAATATTTATTTTTAGTTGTAAAATATTTCGTTTATGTATTTATTATTTGTTGGTTTATGTTTATTTATTTAATGCAAACACTTAACCATGTAAACTGCTGTCAGAAGAAGCGTTTTAACTGACATTTGCCCTATAAGTTATACAATCTACCATTTTAAATATAACTTACAATTTGTAAAGTATATAAAGGCATATGTTGGAACACCGAATAATGGGTAACACTGATTTTCAGTGGAGAGTGTGGGATGATTTAGAATTCTGGCATTTTTATAAAATCTTTATGGCGATCCAGTATTTGACAGTATCTACAGTAGTACTAAGTACGTGCGTTTACTAATTCCACTGTAATTTTAATACCAAGGGAACAAAATAATGCATTTTGCGTTCTTAACAGTCTTAAGTTTGATTGATGTGCCGTGTCAAGAAATGATCGTTTGGCAATATTTTGAGGTAGAGTTGTAATTGATTCTTTGAATTCTGACTGACATGACAGATTTATGTCACGCCTTGGATTCATCTGTTTACAACGTTCACACTTAATTCATTTCCCCAACTCTGCAGAAAAGCAACATGGTAATATTAGTATAAAGTTCGCGAATGAATGACAGGCGTATTTATTCTGAGGTATTCAAGGAGCGGCATTTTAATTGAAATGTCTTTAGCTGATTAAAAGTGAAACAAATAACGAGAACGAGATACATTTATAACACGCCGATGTTACAGATGGAAGTTGTTATCAACGAGATTGTACATATGTTATTGAAAAGCGCGAACTTATAAAAGCAGTTAATATTATTGCTGAAGAGCGATTACTTAATAACGAGATTGAATTCGACAATATGACAGACGGATATACAAACTCTTCAAATTTATTCGAGACGCTGTATTCGATATTTGTACGCAATACGAAAATTATACGCTAAACAAATCCAAACCGAAGCCGCGCGAATAACATCTGGATGTACACGTTTAGTTTAATTAGAAGATCTGTTTTATAATCTAGATTGGGAAACAAAGACGCATACATAAATATATATGGGCCGTGCTCTGTGAAAAAAGAAGTTGATGAATGTGCGTAAAGTGACGTCTCAAATTAACCTGTGCAGTCCGCATCAAAAAACGCTGAATCGTTCCCATCCTAAAAAAGTCAAATTAACATACATCGACCGATTCCTAATTCTTTATTTTCATACGGCGAAAAACAAATGTTACACTTGCGCCTAAAAACAAAGTGTATCGCCTTAAATTAAGATCTGTTAATATATTCCGTCACCTGCGTTGAAACTATTCTATATGGAGACCACACATCAAAAACGCCGAATCGATACAGTCCTTAAAAGAATGATTAAAATAGATCGACCGATTCCTCATTCTGTAATTTCATACGGCGATAGACGCTCTCAAATGTTACACTCGCGCTTAAAAACAAGGTGAAGCGCTTTAAATGAAGATCTGTTCAGAAGAAATATTGTCTTGACACGACGGCGCATTAGTTTCTTGAATCTACCCAATATATACGTATTTGCGGCGAATTTATGAACCCAGTATCCATATATAGCTCGTGGCTACGTTACCAATAGTATACTTGCTGATTCAGTTCACACATGTATTATAACTAGTAAGAGATTGTATTTGCAACATGCTACAGAACGACCCCCAAACCGTTCTCTTCATTTGCAACAAACAAGTTTTGCAAAACGTCTTTCAGATTATTCCAACACTCTGCAACTCTCTCTCTCTCTCTCTCTCTCTCTCTCTCTCTCTCTTAACTCTTCAAATAAATCTTAACTTTTTATATCAATAAACAATTCGAACTTCTTGCATGTTTTAAATATAGTTATTTATATCATTCGTCTCACTATAATGCATATCTAGTTTAAAAGTATTATGGTTTATTTATAAACAATATGTACAACCTGTTGTTGTTTAATAATTCATATAATAACACACGCTTGCTCAAATATATGAAATTTTATTTGTTAGAACGTTGATTATAAAACACAAATATTAAAGTAATAAGATATATTTATCATAAAATAATTTAAAAGCTGATATTACCAACAGGTATTAAGCCCTCTACATTCAAACGAATGACACACTAATTATACCTGACGTTATTTCTCGAACAAAAACACACGTAAAAGAGTAAAACTTAGTTTTTGCATGGGAACAATCCTGACATTGCATGAGATCCTTTAGGTACGGCATGTGAATAATTGCCAAGTATTATTTGCCATTTCCGGTATATAAGCCATAAATAGGCCAGATATAAATATAATTTTCATACAGGTGTAAAAATTTGCGTTGTAATTCCATATGAACTTCGTTAAAGGATAAAACTTTATTCAGATAAAGCGTTGCAACTGTTAGAACATAAAAAAGAGAATGCTTGAAAAACAAAACAGGTTCGAATTAACGCCTCACATATTAGAAGGCATATCTTTCAACGGAAATGTCAGTTATTACGGAGATTTTTTTTTATTGGAATCTTTTTACTGTGTTTATGTTCACCGCAGTTCATTGTATTCAACATCATTTTACAACACATAAATGTTTGCTGACATAAATGCATTGATGATGATTTTAGCATATGCGTTCTTTGTTTTTGCACATATATCAATGTGCAAATTCACAGTGCAATTAATAATGTATAACGTAGATTTATGTCGTAAAACTCTTAGATTTTAAGGCATCAGACATATCAACAAAACTATTTATAAACCAGTTTTTTTTCATTGCTGTTTAAAACTTTTATGTTAAAAAATAAAGGACATTTTGTTAACAGTTTTCAAATTTTGCATCGAATTCGTTACCATGAGAGCTTGCGGACTAACTAATTCTCGTTACATGTTTGATTCAATATAAAAAATATTATGTATACTATTCTATTAATAGTATCTTCTTAATTGTTACGTGAGCTTTGAAACAAACCATCTTTAAAATACGTTAAACAGACCCTATCTGTAGCTGAAATGGATTATATAGTTATTACATCAAATAAACTGTCTATTACATTAGATTATTGTCGATTGTAATCATTTTATAAACGAATAGAAATAAACAAATAACTCATGACTGAAAAAATAAAGAAAAACAATCTATGGTATTGTGGTACTTTATGTTGTTTACATAAAACTGCGTAGATCAATTATTTGTCGTTTAAAATATAATGTAAACAATAAACTTCGATTTATACAATTTTCATAACAGGAAGGCGATGTATAGTTCGCAACAACATTTAAATGGGTGTAATAAACATGTATGTATCGGTTTTGTTTAGTTTAAAAAGTTTAAAGCCCATAAATCATTACAATCAACGAATAATTCGTACAATATTTCAAAAAATACAGTTAACACATAAAAAAGCAATGTTTCTTATGCAATAGCCATAATTTCAACGCTAGATGTGGTCTAGTAACATATTTAAAAAGATACACAAATCTTATTTTAGTTTTTTTGAGGGACAATATAGTCAACACATGTTCATGAACCAAGTTCGTGTTCGTGTGTCGTATGAATAGATTTCGTTGCGGGAAGTTAACATGGAATATATTGCGCCACACAAATCAAAAACGAGCATTGTGTCTCTCTGTAAATCTATGTTACCATACCACATCCAGCTTTGAAATTTCGGCTATTGCTATAAGGAACACTGCTTGTTTCGGGTTTCACTTTGTTTTACGTATTATTTTGCGAACTATTCGTTGATTTAAAGTATTTATGTAACTTTCAAATATACGTCCAATGTCTCCTATGGAACTTAGGCTGTTCTTAAATACATCTTCAAGGCTTTACAGTGCGCAAAATATCCAAAATATAACGATCAGGGCAAGCATGACTTTAACAGCGTATGGCTGCAATTAGCTATTGCATCGTCTGCAAACACAGACGTTCAAAAGCATTTGATGCATCACTACATAATGTTTTTGCATTGTTTATGTGATGTTTTGGGCAATAATTAGACACACATCCTACACACATAACTATATTCAAAGACATGACATCTTTGTATATGAAGAACGTTACATAAATGTTAAGTTATGCGTTATGAGACTGTATTCCATATAACATTTATGTGCACGTTTATATTGTATGTAAGCCATTAAGTCATGTATTGGTAAAATTTACAAGTAGATGATCACTCCGCCTTGATGAGTGTTCAAGATTGTTTGTTCATAGAATTGACACAATATGTGTTGTATGTTCTCTTGATGTGGTTTTTCATTATTGCATGTGTAATGCACGGAATTCGACACTGCGGTTTTCCGGTTTGTTTATGTTGTGTTGTTGTTTTTAACACATGATATTTACTGTTTAATTTCATTCAACAAACCACAATGGCGTGTTCGATGATAGCAGAACGAGTGATTAAACAGAACCACTTTAAGCAAGTATTTTCGTCATCATCAATTGATTAATTTTTATTTCAAAATCATATTTTTATTTAATATGTTTTCGTTTTTTATTTAAATAAAGCCGTTTTAACTTTGAAAACTTATGCATCAAGTAACACGTTTTCGTTGTTTAAACCAAGTCACAATTGTATATGTAAGTATGATATCAATTCTGAGCCAAATTTGTGTTTAGCTTGTATGAGATTAAACGGTGTTTGCTTTATAACGTTTTCTTATGTTGTCCGCGTAAATTCTCTTAACTACTAAGTAAAAATATTCTAGTTTGTATAATATATTGCAATAAACTAAACTTACTTTAGTTTTTATTAAATCTTAATAAATTCGTAAAGCATGAAGTAAATTTAAAGTGAAAATTATTTTTATTTAGTACATGATAAAGCGCCTAAACGGCATATTTGCCTCGCGTTAAAATGAAACAAAAAACATGAAATTCATGCTTTGTTGACCTCACTGATATTGTACATGCCTGTGCAATTGCTGAAATCGAGAAAAGTGTGAGCTGCAATGAATAAATCAGAACCACTTTCCTAAAACGATACCCATTATGTTTTATCAGACAAATTACTTTGGCCGTGCTTTGTGAAAAGAGAGTTTGATGCATAAATTGTCGTCCCAGATTAGCCTGTGCAGTCCGCACAGGCTAATGAGGGACGACACTTATCGATTTATGAAATTTTCTGTTTAAAGAAAGTCTCTTCTTAGCAAAAATCCAGTTTAGGCGGAAATTGCCGTCCTCGAGTAGCCTTTGCGGACTGCACCGGCGAATTTGGGAGGACACTTTACGCACATGCATTTAATCCCCTTTTCATTGAGCACAGCTAACTTCTTTAAAACTTAAAGTACCTCATTCAACAAATAATGCATACTGCACGATAGCTTAATATATTTGTTTATTGCGTTAACTTAGGCAATTGTCTAAACAATATATCTGAAATCGTATACCATGTTTAACTTTAATCATAACTACATTAATCGTTACATTAATACGAAACGGCAAATTCTTTTTACTATCTGAAGTCCAATCTATTTGCTGTAGACGTGAAATGCGATGCTATATCACAAACAACTGGTAAATGGCATTCGCGTTTGGATTAGCTGGCAAAGTGATAACATCGGTATCATAAGCAGTTACTTGAGAGTTCAAGATGTCAGAAACAATTATTGTGCTTATTACATAACGTCACATAAGCCATTATCGGAAATGTGCTAACATAAAAACACAACAGTCTTCTACTGTCAAGTGTGTTGAAACGTTACATGTTGTTTGAAAAATATGAACAATTACCTCATACCTTTGCTGTTTCGTGGTGACTTGTTTACTCAAAATCCGTAAAACGAACGAATGTGTCTACGTTATGTTGTTACTCTCTGGTATTAGGATATAAAAGTGTCGTACAGTATAATCGATACAAGAAGCAAACAATTAAAATATTCACAATTGTGATTCAAAGTCTTTTTTGAAACTAGATGTGTGTTTTAGCAAACAGCATGCAAAACAAATCCCAACTTGCCATGATCAGAGCATTCAAGTCACAGAATGCAAGGACTGTGATTTACCACTCACACGCAATGCATCGCGTTGTGTTATTTTTATATTTTAATTTTTAATTTCAGGGCGTTTTTTATGATTGGTTTTGTTGTTTGTTGAAAAGAAATGCTTTACACGGAGAAACATTCCAATTTAAAACAATTAAGCAAACATTGAATTTGTTGTTGTTTACAGAATGTATATGTAGCTTTGAATGTGCATAATGTACAAAAATTGTACAAAAATTGCATGTGATATTACCGGTATATATTTATGCAAGATGTATACATTGGAGGTATAGATACTAATAATCATACAGCTACTGTTGAACTGTTATCTAGAATATCGAAGTTTCAATTTGCATGAAATCGATGCTGTTGGTAAATATTCTATAAATTGTGTCTCTATATTCGTCCCTTAAATTTGCTAGAATTTGCTATATGTATCATATACATTTCGCACGTACTTTGTTCTTGGAAACAGTATGTGTGTGTCCCTTTTCAATGATATTAAATATAATCTAATTAAAATTTCACTAACAACGTCGTTGTCTACTCATCATGTGTTGAGTGCTGTATATTAGGCGCATACTATAAGTCAACGCACAAAATATATGTGCGAATTGATGAGTTGATTTGTTTATTTGATAAGTTGTTTCATATTTTTAATAACAGCATGCGATAGTCAAATAGAATAGAGGTAGAATATTTACATATTTAATACAACGTGCGCCACTTACGTCAGTTAAGTTCCTTGGTGATTTGAAAAATAATTTAGCAACGTAGGAGCCGTGTTTAAGAGAAAACAAAACCCGATAAAAGCAATTAAATTAAAAAAAAAAATTATAATATTCCACGTTATGTTCACCAACTAGTATTATTTCTCATGAGGCAATAATCCTATAGGTGAAATAGAATTTAACAGCAAATTTAACTGATTATTTCTGACAAAGGTCCGACAGATTGCGTTTGTATATTTTAAAATATTGCTTCAATCCCAAAAACTATGTATTAACACACACAACTAGCCATTCGTATTACCTGTGCAAACTTTGACATTCTGTGGAACAACAAACTATACCGAAATTTCATAGAAAAATATTATTAAAGCTGTCGTATATAATAAGTGTTGTTATCATTTGCTAGACGTCATCGAAGGCATTCCACTGATTGAATACGGATGAACATTTTACACAAGTGTGTCCGTTCGATTTGTATGCAAATCATTATTAGCTAATGAAAACAATAAACTTGCGAATTAGATATGGAGGTTATAATGATGCACAAGAAGACATTGTTAGAAATTAGCATATGGTTCGATTGTTTTATAACTCTTACACGAAGCTTAATATTTAATATTATGTCGTTTATGATATCCATGCCACAACTGTTAGACTCACAAAATGCATATAATATAACTGTAAATACACCGATGATATTTAAAGTCATGATAACATTTTCATTAATTGACCTTCAACACAATTGTGTTTTTGTACTTTGCCATAAATGAAAGAAAAAATGTCACTGGTTGAAATGCATATATTTCTCGCGCAATAAATCATTCACTAGACTAGCAACTGATTCGTTTTTATGTCTTAAAACGTCTCATAATATATCCAAATAAAGCTAATATAACGCTGGTAAGAAAACTGTTAAACGTTTGCGATTAGATATTACATAAACATTGCGTGCGGTATTGATGTTGAGCAGACCTTTGCGGCATCGGTGCAAATGATTCATAATTCGCACAGCTTTCTAAAATAAACTAACGGTAAAAAAACACCAAACCTGAGTGTTCGTACGTAAACACTACGTTTGGATTATGTGTGAACACATTTTATGTTTATTGCCATGGAATACATGATGGAGTAACATAAAAATACTTAATATAAACTTAGATATAATAAAAACATGTTAAATTCTAGTAATTATTCAAAATTAAGAAGTATGGAACATGACAAATTAGTGGAATAACTTCTTCGTATAATAACTCGTCGTGTGACTTCTTTATTAGTTAAGAATAATATAATGATTATTTATTGAATAAAAATGGTTATAAAGTAATTATTTCTCTGCGGATGATTCTACACAGTTATTTCATGTCTATGTATCTATTGGAAATGACTAATAGAGATGGGATCTATTGATGGTTGCGCTATTTGACTTGTAATACATGAAAATAACACTTCTGCATGCGTTTATCATTTCAACACTATTCATTAGCTTTCGAATGATTATGTATGCATCACAAGATGTAATGACGCCGATGCAATTTTTGTCAACTAAAGCTAACAGGGTTTATGAGGAAGTAAACATATATGTATTGCGTATTATTTCATGAATCATGGGAATGTCGCATCAGAATATTTAATAAATGAATGCAGCCCGCGAACCTTCATAGATTTCCTCAATTTGAGATATGGCAATGCCATTGTGAATATGAAGTTTAAATGCAAAGCTTTGTGAATTACATTTTAAATTAGTTGAAAGGAAGCTAAAGATCCTAAAAAAGTATGTTGTTGTTTTTTAGTTTCTGTGGTTTCGTAGAAGTGAAGACGATCAGAAAATCCCACATAGAACTGATATACTGGCGGTCAAAATGTTATTGTTAACTCTTATTTTCTTCCAAATTAATTTATGTTAACGGTTCGTAGGTATATATGTTCATTCAGTGTAATGTTTCTTTAAAATTTAGCAGCATATACATATTTATTTTTATAAAATAGTATATAAGGTGTACACACTACAATGCTTATTTATACTGTTTACTATATTAATCCGATAAATATAGTGTTCAAAATAAACTTCAAATTTATTTAACAGCAGACGTATTACATTTATTTTAGATGCAAATTTTAATTCGATTTTGTCGGATATAGAATCACACGAGCATCTTAAGATAATGGAGTTTATTTCAGGAAAAGCGAAACGCAATGCTGCATCTATCGTCATGATTGACGATGTGCGTTTGTTGCATCAAAACATGTTTCGTAAAACCGTATCAGTCTGATACGCTGATGCAATTGTTGAATACAAATCTCCGTCTCGTTTTGGTGTCAAAATAAAGGACCTAATGAACATTAACTGTTAAGTTTTAGGATTCTTTGTTTATTGGAAACCAGTCGCCAAATATGTGTTCCATAATTTTAATTTGAAACTGTCCAATCTTAAACAAAACTAAGAACGATTGCTTTAAGTGCGAGTATGGTTCAAAATTGTAATTCTACTTGTTTTATCGTAAATGCTCGTAAACTAAAATACATGTATATGCATCGACTTGTCCCGTTTGAGTAAATGCAACATACATTATTCAGCCGTCTGCTAACTGGAAACACAATTACGTGAATTCACTTGCATGATAAAGAACGCCGGTACAGTTGAAGTGACTGCCGCGATGTCGTGCACCAGCAGTGTTTTTATGTTCTAACAAAATGAGACACACGGTAATAAAAAACAATGCATACGAATTTTTTGAGTGCTTGACATTCGCGGTTTAAAATGCATAGTGATATTACTTTCTATATCATATTGTTCATGAGCGTTCTTAAAATTGGACATATGATATTTTAAACATGATAATCTTTTCAAGAAAGTGATTATACTAACAGGAAACGCTAAGATAGTAACTATTTACAAAAGATACTATTCTTACCATGATCTTAAGCATAAAAGTTAATGGAATGTTTGAGAGCAATAGTACACAAAGACAATTTAAAGATTTTTATTTAAACATAGTGTCCGACATTGAGGTGTCTAATTTTCTCGATTTTTTTTCGTTTGTCGATTTTTAGGTTATCAATTGCATTATAGTAAATATAATCACGGTTCACCTTTTTTAAAACTTCATATAATTTATGAAAATACCGATCTAATTTGTAATTCATTTGTATGTAAAAGAAGTAAAGACATATTCAGTTAGGTCAATATATGGGATGAACAATTATATAAGATATTAATACCGTTATTTAATCCAAGTCGAAACCCAAACAATCGTGACATTCTACCATTTCTTTGTCATGTTTCATAACGTATTATATAAACTACTAAAAATAAATGTAAGGACTCATAATTTCGATGTTTATATCGACCATTAAAGGCTTATTTATGCAACCTCAACGGCTTTGTTCTGCTGACTTTAACATAGCTTTTTTTATCCCATTTTCACCGCGACATTGACCGTATAACACCTCACTGAATATACTAGCCTGTCTCCAACACTGTGGGATATACCTGTCGCGTGCACGGACTACTTTTTAAATTATTCAACCACTGAATGATTTTTCGAACGAAATCTCTAGAGTCGAGAAAACTTTGGATTTACAATTATAAATACAACCTACAACCTTTGGATCTTGTCGCAGGACATAATTTTTTGCCATCCGTACAATGAAGCAGCTGATTGATTGCATCATAAAATGACATACTTATTGCGTCATTTGTGTGATATCATCTTTAGGTGTACACGAAACAAGTATGCGATGTCTGGGAATAAAACATTGAAGACTCGCATTTTTTTCGTGTTTATGTATCGATTCGTGGATGTTATGATGAAAAAGTGCATATTCTATGGACTACTTACCTTGGAGTGAACCGGTGAGACGAAGGATTTAGATCTACATGTAGATCAAGCTTATTCGTGTTATTGATTTTCAGAATAAGCGTGCCTATTTTGATGTTTTGTGTGTGTAGAGCATACTGATGGGTGTGTATTTTGGTTCAGTAGTCTATTCGAATTGTTTTGCTTTTGGAAGTTAGTAAACGGAAGGGTATTTTCTTTGATGAATAAACTTTGTCTTTATGATTTTATCAAAGAAAGTCTATTCAGTAAGAATAACCCGTTTGCAACAAGTGTTTCAAAGCTTAATATATTTTTTACGGATTATCTTGTGTTTGGATCGCAAACTAAAGGATGTGAAGGCTAGATCAAGACGCCATCAAAATCTGCAGCGTCCATGAACAAATAAGGCGAGTAGTTTTTTGATAATTAATGTTAAGAACGACTCTGTGTGTAAATCTACATGTACATGTATGTTGGCATCGACATCATTTTGTCAGGAGCAATTGCCGCCATATTTGATTTTGATCATTTTCTTTCGAAAATAAAATGAATAAAATCCTCCTTTCGCGGTCGTAATGTATTAAAATGTGCATGCTGCGTAAAATTGAATCGAGGCATATGGTGATGTTTTTTTCTCGTTGTACAGTTTTTGTGTGATTTTTTTAAGACTATTTTGCGTACCAGAACAAATACATTGTATACCACTACGCATGGTTGCATTCGTTATATTTTAAGCACTTTTCAGAATGAATTAAAATTATTGTTAAGATTATTGGATCTATTAATTTTAAATGTCACGTAAAAAAAATTGGATAAATAGAATACTAGGTTAGCGTTGAATACAGAGAAGTTTATGTTGCTCGGCTCGAACACCGAAAGCGCTCGCCAAGGCTCGCGCTCCCGGCGTCCTAAGCCTCGCAACATAAACTTCTCTGTATTCAACGCTAACCTAGTATTCTCTATGTAATTCTGTACTGTCTTACTTATTTGATATTCTTGTCATAATAACAGCACATGTGAATAGCAAAAAATAAAAATAGATCAGTGGTAATGCATGTCCTATTGTTTATATGTGTTAAGCACGTATTAAAGCATTGCAATGAGTTCATTATTCCCTAAGGTATTACGTTAAAGAAATGAGATATAAGCCACATGCATTTATTTATTTAATAAAAAACATCCACGCTAAATACTTAATAATAATAATACTTAATAAACGAGAATCCGGCTTGAATATCGCTCTGCCAAGAATGGTGTCGTTTAAAATTGTAACAATACAACGTGGGAACATTTTAATTTTCTTACTGTCAGTGCCCAAAAATAATGTTTGTATAATAAGTAACTTAGCGAAAATAAATATATTTCATCATGTTAAATAAAGATGTGCGATCAGCCTTTGAACATAGAATTTACCTAACCATCCAACGGTTTGGCATCACCATTACAACACAAGGCCAAGAAGCGAAAATTGTTTTACAGCATTATTTAAGATAAATAATTATTTTATTAGTGCATATGCGGGGATGATAAGTTGATTTACCTCAAATCAGAGATATCAACGCAACAACAGTATTGAGTGCAATATTATTGAAAAAGCGTTAATTTATACGCTATCGACTTTATATAAGGAATCGTATACCAGTTACGCGGCGGAATCAGAAACACGCCACAAATATCAGACCCAATTTAACTACAAATTCTGATGTTATTTATTCATATAACATATCAAGCCTTATCATAACATGCTTAAAAAAAATGGAAACCTATCTGAATCGGTTATGCAAGCTACTCTTCTCCTCATATATTTGTCACAGTTTAACCAAATGTTAAAACAATATGAGATAACCCATTTGTTACTTTTAACTTTATATCGTTAATTTCGAACTGATATTCAAGTGCGAATACTTGACTTATAACCGACGTTAAGGACAAAAGCATTTTGCTGTTCTCGCTTTACATATCGCTATATATCTGTTTGAATTTAAGAAAATGATATGCATTAAACTTACAAGCGTTTTATTGGAAGTATAAAAGTCTTATCTGTGAATTGAGCGATGCATTAGAACATAGATACACTGCATCTATATAGTCTCAGCTGCTGTAAGTTATCGCAGCTATTGAAACTGGATTGATTCAAGATACAGATGGCATTCATCAGATAGTGTTTTTAATGTTAGCATATTTGGTTTTATTCGTTTCAAAGTATCATTAAATGTGCACATTTCTTTGCATTTGATTATTAGCCATGGAATCCAGCAGGGAACGTCTATAAAACGTTATTGCGATCACATGTAACGTGAAACAATCGAGACCTTCATTTAGTACACAGATGTACTAAATTATAGAGTGTATTAACCTGTAACGTCTTTGTGTTGGGAGTATGTATTTACTGCCATTAAATATGATTGATGATTTTCGGTGCAAACCAGGACCATGTTGTCAACCGTACACAATTAAGTGTATATACAAACAAATTGTATAATTCGGTTTGTGAGAAATATGCCCACATAAAGGATAATTTAACGTCGAACTTGAACAGAGGATATATCACATAATTGAAACATGTCCGACAACGATATTTTTATTAAACGCTATTTTATTAAGAGTGAAAGTCTTCCTAAAATTATTCGGACGTATATGGTTAAAGTTCTTTTAAAGAAAAAAGAGTATCATTTCACTCTAGAATTGTAAAAACAATACATGTAAAAAAAAGTTCAACGTTGAAAATCTCTTAACGAGATACCAAGCAAACATATTAGTTTTATTCCAGAGGCGTTAATTCCGCAAAACAATTTATACTCACATAGCCTTAAATTTTGATTTATTTAATCGTTTTAATGTTAAAGTGTTGTTGTCGGCTTTATGGCCTTGAGAAACGATTTCTTATCATTAAAATTAATTCAGCGCTTGCGGACTGGGACTTTACATAACCCCAGTGCACCCGAGCATTCGAAATCGAGTTTTCATTATCATGACTGGAATCTGCTAAACTGTTGATTTTTAGGAAAAATGCTACGTCGCAGCTATATCTCCGGATGATTCTGAAACGAGGGTAAACAATAGAAAATAATGACGATTGTTAACAATCAAGTTACAATGTATACAAATGTACATACAAATGTAACAAAACATTCTAGAACTTTGAAAAAGTTGTGCGGTCTGCAATATCGAAATAAACATGTTTACTCATAGTTATGAGTAAATTTATTATTCTCTATTCTCAAAATACTATTAAAATCTCATCATCTTTATAACCCATATCATCATCATTATCATTATCAAACAAATAATAAACCAAAGACAAAATAGGAGTGAGTGCTTGTATTTGACAGGACTTTCAACAAATAAATGCAAAAAACAATTCTTCTGACGCCCGTATATGTTGTATGCGCAATGGATATAGACCTCAACGGCACCGCTCAGTTGAGGAATCTCGAGACGACTGGAAACGGTGTAACATCTTTGTTCAGGTGTATAAAGAACTGAAACGATACTATTTAAATGCTGTAGGGCATGTAATTATGAATACTTCACATACACATGTGTGTCATGTGAAAAGGTGCAAATGTATTCATAACAATTAGACGTCAAGTATATATCTCAAAAAAGAGTTACTATTTGAATAAACTGATCCCCGCCGATGCCCACAGTGCACACAGGACGCCCCCAATGCCCATCAATCACGCTAACTTGCTTAAATATTATAAATAAACAAATGTGAAACATTAATTTGTTCAAAGAAGCTGCTAATATCTGCAAGATTCATCTACCACCACCAATCAAGAGAAGTGTACATGACTTCACGTACACCCCATACAATAATCAGTAGTAATAAACGATTCAGGTAAAACCGCGAGCGGGATACGCAACCCTACTGCCATTTTTGTTTTCTTATTTTTTCTTTTAATGGCAGGGGGACGTATGAGGACCCATGGCTCGAGACCGGTGTCTAGGTGCCTTCATCACCTCCCAAAACCTCTAATTTAGAGAAATCTACAAATAAGCAGCTATTAAGATACTGTAACATTAAGTATTTTATAGTAAAAAATGTAATTAAAACATTATCAATTTCATTGCGCAAGTTAACATAACAAACAAACATCAAAAGCATCCTGCACACTCCCCGGACATCAACAAGAAACAAACAAATCACTCAAACCACAAAATCCATAAAGCATCTATAAAGAATGTTGATAAATCATAAATATTCCGAGAAATATATAAATGCATATGACGAATTTAACAGCTATATTAAACCGACTTCAACATCTAACCAGTCACACCAAAATGAAAATATTAAGTAATCGTAAAATAAAAATGTCTTTAAAATTAAACGTTCATTACGAACGACAACAAAAAATTATAACACTGACATTTAAACATACCAATATTTCAATAAGTATGCTGGAGGTACTATCTCCAGAAATTGTGAGTCTCGAAAAACATGACTCCCATAACTTAAAAGACCTCATTCAAACACAATATTATGTAAAAAATGAGTCGAAATAATCAAGAAAACTTAGCTGCTTCAGACTTAAATGAAAATACACCCATCGTCTTTCCCAGTAAAGAAATCGTTTCGTGTTAAGATCCCATCTCACATGGACTAAAAACCGAACTGAAAATATACTAAATATAGACTTTATAATAGCAAAATTATAAACATAAAAGCAATGTAACCAATTATTTAACCATACATATGTTCATTAAGGGCGGGCGGGGTTATCACCCTTTCGTTTTCTTGCTCCATAACTTTGCCTGTCAAAAACAACCCTCGAATGGCGTCTCACTAGATGTGCAAATCATATATACCCCAAAACGAAAAACTCGTGCGCTTTCGCGCTAAAACATGCACACAAAACCCGTGCATTATACGCGCTAAACCATTACCATAATCTCTCTTCTAAATAACACGTATTCAACCATACTATACCGTATTTATCAAACCGGGAATAATTTCATTCATTCACTTTTACCTGTATTTCACAGCGAACCACCGAGGCCGCGGTGGTCCATCGAGATAATGGTGGTCCACCGTGAGATCGATTTCCCGATAACGCCCGCGGTGTTCAGCCACTGTCGACGCGATCTATCATGATGGAAACACCTTCCGATTGCGGTGATTTTCCACGCTCTCGAAAAATTGTCCACGGTGGGAGTGAGGCGGATGGCAGAAATCGCGCTAGACGTAGTGAAGCTTAAACTGCGCTGAGACCTTTCCCTTCTTTATTACCAGACTACTCGACTTCTTTGGTTTAAAAAACATTCTTGTCCATATCTCATCTATAGCTTTCAGGATCCATCTAGCTTGGATCTGGGTTTCTGTGGTGAAGGTTAGATCATCCAAGAATCATATATTGGCTTGTAGACAGATACTTGCGTTGGTAAGTGGCCCTTGTGTTTCTGTTTCAGCTACTCTGAGGATCATATTCATTCCCATTACAAAGAAAATCACAGAAATAAATTAGCCTATGACAATACCCTTTTCTAGAGATATCCACGATGTCATTCAAGCTCTGGAATGAGAACATAAGGTGGATATTGCAGTAGTTGTTTCGTATGAGGCTTCTAGCATGTTCTGGTACATGGTAAAGCTGGATTACTTCTCTTGGATTAGCTGGTGGGGGATGGAGCCAAAAGCGTTGACGAGGTCTAGTCACACAATAGTCAGGTTCTTGTTATGTGTTCTAGTCTCGTAAAGCAGTTGAGTTAGGGCACTTGTATAGTAGTATTCATCTTCATTGAGTGTCTGATTATAAAACCATACAAGTGCATTGAAAAGCAATTAGTAAATATACATACACAAGTCGAAATGGTATGGAACAGTTATATGTAGGGACATTCAATACAAATGAACAGATCATACCGACAATAATCACTTTCTTATGATACAACTATTTGAATTGATAAAACACATAAAGACTTCTAGTATTGATGGTGTATACAAAACAATACACTAAACTAATATAAAAACATATAATACACCTTAATAACAAGATCGGCTGCTACATACATCGAAAAATAAACCTCGAATTCATATGTGTGACTGTAAATGTTTTTGTTTATGAAACTATAAATATTTCTTTTAATAAGGACAAATAATCTTCAGATAAAAAAAAATTCATTTATATTTTTTTGTAGGTATTCCTGAAGAAACGCCTGACACTAATTTAAAATTAAGTCAAATTTAGTCCAAACCAAATAAAATATATCGTCGGCCGCCGAGTGTAATAATACACCATCAATCTTTAGAATATATAAACAAACGCCTTCAGGATGAATATAATTTACATTCGAATATCGGTATCGATTATAAAACTAGCGATTTACAGTTTGTTTGTTTTTTTGGAAAATCTTTATTTATACATATATACATACATACAAAATGTTTTTTTCTTTTTTATTGAGACGTATCTTTACATAAAATACGAAAATTATGATATTCAATAATAAAATTATATTCAAATATTACTATATTTTGAATGGAAAAGCGCTTTCATTTGACTACATATTTAATGCGTCAAGTAAGAAAATGTTATATAAGTGAAACAAACAATAGCGATTTGAACATTTTAAGACGTGGGTCTATCTTTCACAAGGAAATGTCAGTTAGCACGTCGAGTGCTTATTTGAAATTATTTGTAGAGTAAAATGTGATCGCGCATTAATATTTACTCGAGGCTTGTTGCACACAATATCTTTCACACGATGCGCGTTTTTCATGAAACAAATAAGTTGATGGTGGTTTGAAAACAGGCTCGGTCTACGCTGACATAATTATTGATTAAATCACATTAAGTTTTGTATAGTACATTACAGGCTTACTATGAAACAGCCCTGTCATACAAACATCTAAACTATTGTCTTTGCATTAATACTATAATCATATATTCTTAGCGGTTTTGTGTGCTTCAACTTTAAGTGACTTCAAACGAATGAATGTTGAACTGCACCTGCACTAAATTGTACTTAGTTCAACGTAGATATATTTACGCAGGGCACCTTTAACTTACGTAACACGGGATCATGATGTAGAATTAATTGAGTCTGCGGTCTTACATAAAACCAACAAGTAAACCATGAGATGCGTGAAGCGTTCAAGTGTTTGAATAACCATCGATCAGACAAGACATGTGCTAGAAAGATATGTTATTTATGTGCATACTCTCATGCTAAAAAACTGGGTTACACTAAATATGTATCGCTTCAAACAAAATGTTACAACATGCTCCGTTGTTCTATGAAATTTACATCGGTTGATCATTCCTTTGATTACATACAAACGAGGGCAGACTTAGGATATTTATAGTTTAGCTAAGCATTCAACTGGGTGGTATTACGACTCGTGAACTTAAAGCTGACTGTTCTCTTTACTTTATTGAACATGAAATTAAAAACGGATGTAGAGTGTAATCAAACATTTAAAGAGACCTTTCCACAGATTTTGGCATGAATTGAAAAATCTGTCATTAAATAATTTCATTCGATAAATGTAAACAATGCAATGAAAAAGCTCCAGTTATGACAAAAATAAAATATAAAAAAGAATGTAATCCTCAACTGCACTCGAACCACAGACCATTGGAGTTAATGTCTAGTACATAAACCACTCGGCCATCCTTACTTATGAAGAGAGCAGTGTCTTGTATACTCCATATAAGCAATCCTCGTAATGTCACAAAATACAACGATTCCATTAGAAATCTCCAAATTACTCAATCGTTTAGCGATTGTTATGCTTTATAATTTTCATGGTTTGACTGCCCCTGTAACACTCAAAATCAATTAGTATTTCGTCAAATATTTCGTTAAATAACCCACAACAAATCAGTGACATTATAGCAAAAGCCAACATTTTAAAGCTTGATGTCGTATTGTAACTTATATTAAACGAAAAACATAATGCTCGTTTTTCATATTTGTGTGAAAATATACTGGCCTCCAATATTTTCTCCCATTCTATCTGCCATTATGCCAGATAGATCCTTGTTTCATAAAATGTGTAGATGCACTCGTTGTATTGCGTCTCAACAATCAGGATCATAGCTACAATAGAAATATAACAAATGGGAGAGCGGGTACTTGTCATCATGTTGGCCATATGTGCTGGTGGTAGACGCGATTATCTCCTCCAATTCTCTCTCCATTTTCTGTGCAATATTGCAAGCTATGAGCCTGATTTTTAGCAGCGATTAATGTTAAGGCGCATAGAGATTGTGTGACAAACATGACGATTGCTAAGTGAAAAAGAGGGCGTTACGCGAATAACCCCGCTGATATTCTCTTGGCCAATATGCAACCTACGATTCTTTTTTTAGCATCATATATTTCATAATTGCCGTAACAATTTGGAGGATGCTCATCGTGGGATTATATGCTGGTCATCATGAGCTTATGCAAAAATATTGTTCTCGGGGATGGATTTCTGCTTGGCAAACTGTTGCTGTCATTTGTCCCGGCCGAAGACGATCATACTACTGGTGACGTTACGAAATGCATCTTTTCAATATTGAAAGTATGGTCGATTCATATGTTAATATATTGCATAACTATGTTACGTATAATACCTCCAAAATTATCACCGTCAATTTATAAGTTACAGATTCCTCTTGGTCGACTTAGGCGAAAGTTCACAAGAAATGTTTCATAAAAATGCCAAGCTGAACTAATCAACTTGATGTTGAAATTCGTTATCAAAAGGATCACGTTCCTCTTATTGATTGACTTTGACTTGTTATTTAAGCCAGCTGGTAACACACGCAGACATACAGACTGATGTGAGGCTGACTAATCTCAGACAGTTTACAATTAAAATGATGAATAATCGGTTTACAATTTTAATTAGCTTGTTCTCAATGCAAAAAGTATTCAATGATGCATATTGCGAAAGACAGGTCTTACACGACGAACGTTATTAAAGACCATTTTGCCCTGTGTGGTCGTTTCATTATAGGTCATATGTCGTTGCAACTGGTAGTGTTTCCACATTTGATACGTAGGGTTAATACAAGGGCAACGGAATGTAAAATAGTCGACATTAATTTCCTCGCCGTTTGAATAATTGCAGCAAAACAAATCTAGCGTAAAAGAGTGTTTAGACTCAACCACAACAGCAGCGAAATATGATATCATTTGTACAAAGATTTGCAATATTAATGTAACGTAAACTTATTAAAAAATCTTGTAAACGATCGCACACGTGTTGATATATTTTCATAAACTTAAATACTTTAACAAATTTGTTCAAGCCACTACTTGCAATTTAGTAAGTATTCATAGAATAATTAAAATTTCTTGAATTATTATACAAAAATAGGAAAGTGTTTAATTACCTAGAAATATCTTTATAAAAGCGGTTATTGATTAATAATTGTTTCATTACTGTTTATGCTCTTAGGAAATAATTTAGGAATGGAAAAGTTGCGATGGTAATAAAAGCAGTAACATTATTCAAACTGCGACATATGTAAACACAATGTGTACAAAGAGTTGGCATTTTAATCAACTGTTTTAAAGGAGCCTTTTCACGTTTTAGTAAAATGACAAAATTAAAAAAAAATGTTTCAGATTCGCGTCGTAGTTATAGTATTTGTGAGGAAACGGTTATAATGAGCATTTACAATGCTCTAAAATATCCATAATGTGCATCTTTTGACGATTTTAAAACCTGAAAATTATACAGCTTGACAACGCGAAACGATTGAATAATTTAAAGAGTCCTGTTGTTGTCGTTATATTTTGTGATACTAAGAGGATTGCTTATATTAAGTATAAAATACAACAATCATAGTAAGAGTACGGATTGCCGAGTGGTCTAAGCGGTAGACTTTTACTCCAGGTCTCAAGGGGTCAGTGGTTCGAGCTCCGTTGAGGGTTACTTTTTTCTTTCTTTAATTTAATTCATGTTTTTTTACTGGAGCTTTATAGATCCAATGTTTACATTTATCAATGTAAAGCATTTTAATGAAAAACTTCAATGCATGCCAAAAGCTGTGAAAAGGCCCCTTTAACTAACAAAACAATACTCAAAAAAATATGCGTGTAGTCCGCTGGGTTAAGTATTTTTACAAATAACCTTAATATATTTTGTTCCTTACGTTTTAATAAAATAATAATTACTTAAAACTTTATCTTGAAAAATAGAAAAGTGCGTTATAAATGCGAACTATCTATAAAAAGCACTAATGAAGCACAGTGAAATACTTGAATGACGCAAGATAAATTTGTGACTGAACTTGAAACAAATATAATTTGTGTATATATGAATAAAATTGTAAAACATATATTTCTTGAAAATTTTACATTGCATATTGTATGTATCAACTTTCCAAGAAGTTTTTTACTGAACAGGGGGAAGACCCTGTGTTATTTTTTTCAGAATCCGTGTAAGCGGACCGGCGGAAATATTATATAATGCATTATACAATTCAGTGACAAAAAACATAAACATCGCCATCGGATGGGATTGTCACATTTTTTCTTTCTGGTAATTCAGTCTACGTGTAAATGGAGATGACTTAAATGTCTATTTGAATAAAAGAAAAGTTAACCATTAAGCAATTCACATAACGTCCCATTATACAACTGCAAAGGTTAAAAGCATTGTTTGCCTTTTGTATAAATAATATCTCGCAAAAATGGTATCTCTTTAACGATAGTTGGGTCATCTTCCTATAATTGCAATAAAACGACACATTTTGTTACGAAAGTAACATTTTGGCTCAATGTTAGCTACCTCGGAAAACAGGGTTTCAGCAGTAACATTTCGACAAACGTAAAGTTCTTCATTAAACGAACCACAATCGTTCATCTGTCAATAAAACGCACAAAAAAGATGCTGACACAAATATGATACAGGAAATAATCACAAAAAGAAAGTTGCGATCGCTAAATGGCGTTTAAACAAGAAGAGAAAATGACCTCTAGAAATTGGCACTACTAAATTATTTAGTGGAATGTAATCTTATAACTATAATATATCATCCGATCAGTTATTTCCCTTGATTAGAAAATTGCTACTGCTTCGTTCTCAATTTTAACCTGCTTCGGCCCACATTTCAAGGTTGGTACACTGTATAGAATCCCTGTTCTGTGAATATATTTTGTTCTGATACAGTCTTGACCGTAATCCGCTCGACCGTCGACCGGGTCGAGTGATTTTTGCGTCGGTCGAGTGAAAATTCCAAGCCGGTAGCCCGATGGGTCTAGTGCTTTGTTTCATGTCCGAACTTAGTAACAATTCCGAAATAGCTTCATTGAGACGCTTATTCAATAGTGCATTGGTTGTTTCCCTTGTGCACTTATTGATTAGACGCTTATCGAACAGTGTTGTAAGACGATCTCGCGAGACAGCTTCATATAGACGCTTATTCAATACTGCATTGGTTGTGTCCCTTGTGCACCTATTTATTAGACGCTTATCGAACAGTGTTGCATTAAAGGTTACGCATGCGCAATTAATTTCCTTCTATATTACATATAAGATAGTTGAAGTTCGATATCGATTTTGATCATGATCAAGCGCATACCCATTATATCATCATACATCATTGGAAAGATAAATGCATAATCTTTTAAAAAAAATTGCATGTCATTAAATTCTATACGCGCTAACTCAAAATATTCGCCTTAGAATAGGCAAACCGGTTTTGAAAGCTGTGCAGACAACCATTTTGGGCTCAAATAGTATGACCTTCTTTCAAAGCCGGGAACCATCAACACAAAAAGTAGAGCACAAAAATGGTTTATTTTCTTATTGCTTACAAAAATACCTTCAATTTGATACCAAAACTAGCCATTTGCAATGTATTTTACAAATCCTAGGCAGCATGCACTCAACAATGTGTGCTAAGTATCAAACTGACTGCATGTAACCCATGTAACCCTAAAAACAGGAGTTCCGGTTTGGGGTTATGTGACCTGTAAGACGATCTCGCAAGACGCTATAACAATTATTACTACTGGGCGTAGACCTTGCGGCATTCATATATTTTTATTGTATTTTCTGTGTTATTTCGAGCGCGCATCGCACAAACTTCAACCGCAAAATGAAAATGAAGGAAGCAACACAAAATATGAACAACGAAACGAAAATAATTCCAAACGTCATGGAAAAATAATCGGTCTTTGCTTCGTTTTGATGTCTCCAAGGAATTTGATTATGCGCCTGCATTGCTGACTTGCTGGTATGTGCATGTCATACATAATGTTAAAAAAGCAATTAAATATCATGCACTTTGCAAGTATAGTTTTTTGTACAGATAAAGTTTATCTGTCAAGGTACAAATCCTGAAAGTAAATTCAGAGGTGTATTATACTGCATTTTAGATGCTGGTAAAATCGGCGAATCGGCGATAACTATTTGTGGCTTAGGCAATAGAACTACTGCTACAAATGTCGTTTTAGTTTTAGAATACTCAGAAGTTTGGAAAGAAAAGTTACCTTCTTGTGCTACTTCTTATGCACAGATACTATTGCTAGTTTGACATTTTATTTACTTTATTCAGATATTCGTTCGGAAAATTTATATCATGTTATAACAATGTTTTTTTCAGGCCGCCTTAAGGAGCCAACATAATTATGTTAGACCTGGATGTCGGAGACTCAGACAATTACCATGATTGAATGGAGATGTCTGTTGATATTGTTTTTTATTTTTTGTCAGACATTAACTGTGAATAAAAACAGAATCAAGTGTGTATTTGTTTAATCTTTATTGTACTTTGTTTCTTCAATACAAACATACATGTAGTTGTAAATGTAACAGAATTGTAACTTTTAATTCGGGCTAGTTAAAATTGATTCTAGCTAGTGAAATTTCAAAGCTGGTAGCCCAACCGGGCTAGTGCCTTAAAAAAATTAATGCCAAGACTGCTGATATATCGAGGTTACGGGGCATTTTTCTTTCAGCTTTTCTTTAATATACATACAGTAATTAATGAAGTGAATTCACTTTTGTTTTCAACAATCTTCAAATTTATGTTAAAAGTCTTTAAGTAATCCCTTGCTCTTTCTACCAATGTATCCTTCTGTCCGTCCGCATCTTTTTATTTTAAAAATGTGAAAAAGATAGCGTTGAATATGACCATGAGACTTTGTATACTTATTAAAAATTATGAGACGATTATTGATGGCTCTTTATTCCGCATGTTTTAAATGCCCGGCGACCTTTAATAAAAAAGAAAACACACGTATTGCGACTTTTCGGAAGGACACGATACGCATTTTTTTTTCATTCAAAGAATCAATCACTTGGTGCTTTATAATAAAGATGTGATGTATCTTTACTATTTTCCAGATAAAACTTAACACGTGCTAAAAGATATAACGATTTAATAACAATAATCACAAGCTAATTTCACTGAGTGTTCGTTCGTTAACAGTCGGACAGGCTCACGGCGTCCCCTCAATACGCATGCGCAACGCGCTCCCGATGGGTCAGACGCAACTCTTCAGGTCAGCCACAACACTCCCCCTGTCTTTATTGTTGGAACCGCTCCCCGGACCAGGTACCACCGCCCGAAACAATATTCTGCCATTTGTCTGGTTGTGGTTTGTTGTCCAGGGCCCCGTTTCATCAACGATCGCATCGCAACTTTAATGCCAAAATATCGCACATTTCTTATCGCATCGCAATTTGCGTTTCATCAAATATCGCATCGCCGATTTGAGTTGCGATATTCGCACATCGCCAATAATGAGGCTATTTTGCGTTTCATCAAAAATCGCACATCGCAAGAGCACCTGTTTTTTGCGATATTTTGCTTAAAACATGCGATCACACAAACCCAGTCGCAGACGGTAAAAAAAAATTCAATATGGCCGACGTGTTGTTTTTTTTTATGGAAAATAACGCGAGAAGGACAGAGCGGGAGTTCCGGCCCCGTCTGGAGATAGGCGGGGTTCGCGATATCGACTTTGTGAATCGGTATCGGGTAAACAGAACCACCGCACAGGAGCTAGTGGAGCTTCTGGGGCAGGATCTTGCCAGATCCGAACGTGGCGGAAAAACAATTTCGCCAGAGACCAAGGTAACATTAATGCAATCGACATGAATTTGCTAATTTGTTACTGTATATTTGCTGGGAGAAATTGACACACTAAGTACGGGGATTACGATCGTTATCAAGTACAGCAGAGTGCTGTTTTCTTACATCCGGTCTTAATTTGTTCTCATATCAACAGGTCAACACGGATACTAAAATGACATTGTATGATAATATAACCGTTGGATAAGCAGGCATATATAGGCAAATCGAACAACGATTTAGTTGTAATTCGACTCATTCAAATTATGGATTAATTCAAGGCTTTGTTAACCAACAATATGAAATAAATACAATCTAGGTCACGTACATGTACAGTAAGTTTGAACTGGTATTTTTAGTAGTTTGTATTAATTTATTAGTTGTTCACACATTTTTCATCATCATAATTGTTTTCCTTTTTTCTGATCTTTTCAACTGCAGAGTGGAGTCAGTGGAGTAAAGCTACTAGGGCCAACATGATCGTTTTTTTTGTTTGTTATTGGTCTTTTGATTGTAAATGATATTTCAAGTACTGTGACCAAATTTTATTTATGAATGTTTTAACATTGTTGCTGCAGATCCTCGTCAGCCTAAGATTTCTTGCGAAAGGGGCATTCTATTCTGAACTAGCCGACACCCATGGCATCAGTCGCT
This sequence comes from Dreissena polymorpha, assembly GCF_020536995.1. Taxonomy (NCBI): domain Eukaryota; kingdom Metazoa; phylum Mollusca; class Bivalvia; order Myida; family Dreissenidae; genus Dreissena; species Dreissena polymorpha. The sequence continues at coordinate 57,760,279 of NC_068357.1, read as the reverse complement.
CGAGCGTGTCCAGAACTGTGCATAACTTTGTGGAGTCTGTCAACAACAACCTGGACAATATTAGGTACATACTTTAACTGTAAGATAGATTTGATATAATATTATTGTACTTACAGTTACAAACAGACAATCTTAAGTCTACGGTTTTTCTTTTTTTATCTGTCACACTTTAGTGTCCATATTCATTGTCAGACTTTTACCTTATTTTTTATTTTTTTTATAGCAGCTCATAAACCAAGGTCAAGATCAGCAACTGCAGCACAATTTTTATTCTTATAAGTTATCTTTAATTTATTTTTAATAATGCTATGATCTTAACTGTCTAAATATTATAATTGTATATCACATGCCATAGTTCTTTCGTTTTTAACATGTTAAAATAATCACGTTTATTGTATTCAGGTTAATTAATTTATTTATTTATTATAATTGATCTCAACTCAAGGACGATACTGTTTGTTTATATAATGTAAATTTCATGTAATGTTCAATTGTATATTTGTTATATGTTTGTTGTTATATTATGTCGGTCAATAGTGATACATCGCTAATGTTATACTTGTTATGTACAAACCGACTTGAAATAAAATTTGTAATGTATTGTATTGTTACAAATAGACAATCCATTTTTACTTATTGATGTTAAACACGGGCTTGGCACAGACAATTCTTAAAGTTAATAGTCTGCAACAGTAGAAAAATGTAGCTTTCTTAGAAATCCTATATATGAAAACGCAACTCCAGACTCCAAAAGCTTTACCAAATTGCTCATATAACCACTGGTATGTGGAGGTGGCAATGAACAATTTTACTGCAATATTTCACATTTTATATCTCCATTTTGTTATATATTTATCAGCTGATGAGTATTAATTGAAATGTTGAAATTAAATGGTGGCCTTGTAGTTGACAATTCTTACTATGTTTTTTTTTTTTAAATCAATATCATAATCATGACCATTTTATGATACAAGTATGATGCAAGTGAATACAAATGTAAATACATTACTATAAAATATAAAAGATATTTTTTTTCTCAAATACAGCGCTTTCTCAGAGGTGTATTTCTATATATTGGTATATTGGGTTATGTTATTGTTTTTGTTAAAAAAGTAAAATTAATGGTAAAATGGTTATTATTTTATACACATCACAGCTTAAACATATTCTTATATATATAATTTTTCTAAAACAGGTTTCCAATCGACAGAGAAGATGTTGTAAAAGAGAAGAGGGCATTTTACAACAAATGTAGACTTCCGAATCTTGTTGGAGCAGTGGATGGGACCTTAATCCCAATCACTACTCCAACTGTAGATGAGGAAGTCTACGTTTGTCGAAAAGGTTACCACGCCATCAACTGCCAGGCGATTGTAAACACAAGCTTGAAGTATGTATACACTCTTTAATTAATGTAGCAACTCAGTTTTTATTAAACTAATAGATTATATTTTGTTGTGAAATGCATTACCATTTTAAAGTACAAATATCTTAAATCCCTTCACCTATTTTCTTTTTAGTTTGACATATTACAAAATGTTCTAGTGCTACAACCATTACTTCATTATGATTATCAAGTATGAGTTAATTTCATTTATATCCTGAACTCAGGGGTAATTTGCCAAAATTGCTTTCCACTGATTCATGTAGCTCTTATTAGTTATTACTCCTGTTAATTTTTCGTTCCAAAACTTACCCTTTAAAAGTGGGCCATTAATTGAGAAATAATGCATTTCAGGTTCATTAGTGTTGTGGCGAAATGGCCGGGCTCTACCCATGATGGAGCGGTATTTGAAAATTCAAGAATTAAGGTAAAATAAATAATTCTTCATGTATCAAATTTTAGTTACCATAATTAAAAGTGTTGTTAATAATTTAAAAGGATGAAAATACCAAAACTTGTAAGAAAGTTGTGACCTATGATACTCTCACTCATGTCTGAGTATCAATGGCTCACCATTGCTAAAGGTGTGCAAGCAGTCAAATGCTTACAGAGGAAAACTGCCCAATGGATCTGACCGCAGTGATAGGACATTGTTGTTAAAAATGAAGTAAAATCCAACCAACAGAACCAAAAATACATAAATACTACAACTATAATTAACTGATACTGTTTTTAAATTGCAGTACTGAAAACGATTTGTATATTTATTTTTAAGCTCCACTGGCCAGAGGCCAGGGGGGGCTAATGTCATGGTCCTGTGTCCGTCGGGCGTGCATGATTTTAACATTTTCTTTAAACATCTTCTCCTAAACTACAAAACCAATTGTGATAAAATTTATCGCAAATGTTCCTGGGGTTAACCTCTTTCAAATTTGTTCAAATTATGTCCCTGGGGTCAAATTTGACCCCGCCCCGGGGGTCATTTATTGAACATATGCTTATATAAAGCCTATTTTGTGCGAAATTTAAAAATCTTCTTGTCCATAACAATTTGGGCCTAGTGCTACCACATTTGGTATGTAGTGCTATTTAATAGTTCTCTACTTTGTTTGTTCAAATTATGCCCCTGTGGTCAATTTTGACACTGCACCGGGGATCACAAAAATTAACATACGGTTAAATAAGGCCTATTTTGTGCAAACTTTAAAAATCTTCTTGTTCATAATTATAGAGCCTATGGCTACCAAATTTGGTATGTAGTGACATTTAATATTCTCTACCAAGTTTTTTCAAATTATGCCTCTGGGCTCAAATTTGACCCTGCCCTGGGGGTCACAAAAATGAACATATGCTTAAATAAGGCCTATTTTGTGCAAACTTAAAAAAAAAACTTCTTGTTCATAATTATATAGCCTAGGGCTACTAAATTTAGTATGTAGTGACATCTAATGGTCCTCAACCAAATTTGTTCAATTATTCCCCTGGGCTCAAATTTTACCCTGCCCCAGGTGTCACAAAACTGAACATATGCTTATATAAAGCCTCTTTTGTGCAAACTTTAAAAATCTTCCTGTCCATAACCATTGGGCCTAGGGGTACCAAATTTACTTTTAAAAGTACATGAATATAATGTTACTGATACAAAGGCTATAACATGTTATTTATAAGTTGTGATTTGATTTTTACATATTTCACTCTAGGGACATCTTGATGCTACAGCAAATGTAGTTCTTCTGGGCGATAGTGGATATGCCCTGAGCCCCTCCCTACTCACCCCCATAATGAATCCCCGTTCCCAACAGGAAGAGCGGTACAACCGCAGACACAAGATGGGTCGGGAAGTTGTGGAACGGGGATTCGGGATATTGAAGTCCAGATTCAGGTATAGAAATATTTATTCTTCCTTTCATAGATATTCTTATTTAACATATCAGACTTATATATTGTGATATCAAATATACCAAATAATACCCAGTGTACTTTAAATAAATAATCGTATAAACTGAACATAATTGTTAACAGATTAATTGCTATATTTATATAAAGAATATGGAAATGGACAATTGAAAGAAACACATGTCTTGCACTATAGTAATAAAATGTTATTATTATTAATATTAAACAATGGGAAAATATACAACTTGTTGGACATTAATTGGTTGAGAAGCTGGATCTTACTTAATTAGCTCTATGTTTTTAAAGGATTGCACATTTATATGAAAATATGATGTATAATTGCATTTTTATTTTATTTTGGAATATATTTGAGTGTGACAGCAAATGTTGAACTCTTGCAACCTAAGACCCTGTCTGTAAAGTACCTTAAAGGATATAGGGCTATTGAGAAGCGATGACCTCCCAGGGTGGCGTTATGACAATATCTAAAAGGAAATTTAAAAATAATATTTACAGGATAGGGGTAATGAATATTTTGTCGCCAAACGGTCACCTTTATAGGGCCACATAAAAATTTAACAGTAAAACAATGTACTGTACAGTTAAAAGAGACAAAACAATTAAGTTTATACATGAGATTAACTTATAAACATTGTGTACAACATTAAAACAATATGATAGTTATGTTTATAGCATTTACAAATAAGAATAACAGTAATTCTGAACATTTACCATGCTCCAAAATATCCGGTATATGCATCTTTTGACAATTTAATAACCTGAAAATAATACAGCATTACAAATGCAAAATGATTGAATAATTTGGAAAGTTCTGTTGTTATCGTTATATTTTGTGACACTACAAGGATTTTTTATATGAAGTACATGTATAACATATACCACTCACTGTAATAGCATGGATGAACGAGTGGTCTAAAATGCTAGACTCTTATTCCAAGGGTCAGTGGTTCGAGCCCAGTTGAGTTTAACTTTTTTTCTTTAATTGTACATGTATTCACTTTTTTATGGAGCTATTTAGTTCCAATGTTTACATTTATTAATTTAAAGCATTTAATGACAAACTTCAGTAGTTGCATAAATCTGTGAATAGGTCCCTTTAAACAAGGTAGAAATAACAGCAAAATGTATATCATGGTGTGTTATTTCTTTAAACATAATTAACACACATTTTATAGACTAGTTTTGTCTATGGCCCCCGCTTTTAAAAATTTGTGGGATCCAACAAGTTGTCCAGGAAAGCTTTGCCAGCTGTTAATTTTAGTGTTGAACTTATGTCCCGCAGTATTTCATTCCGCTTTACACTCTCCTCTAGCATTTGCCGAGATATGTCAATCATTTCCTGATGACAATCACAATCTGCAAGTGGGATTAAATAAATCTGATATATTAAACTATGTGATGAATCATTAATTAATTTCTTTGTCTTTTACAAAACTGTTATTTTAAGTGACTATCAGTGTTTATTGAAGGAGGTTAAATATGATTATCTCCAAGTATGCTTCATGTCAGTCACCTTTCATAACAAAAATGTTTGAAATCAATCAATTAATGATGGTAAGCATTGTGAGAAATTTGATCTACCCTTCATACTTGTCTTCCTGTTGCTGTTGCTGGCAGGGATGCTGGCAGTGCTTTTGGAGCTTGTTTGAATGGGAACAGGCTCACTTGGAACTAAAACATGAATTCGAACATTAAGGGTAATGTAAAAAAGAAAAAACGTTACCAGTGTGTGTGTATGTGTGTGTGTTGGGTGGGGGGGGTAAATTTTTAAATGTCACCGAAAATTATCAATATCGAAGTAGTCCCACGCTCAATTTCCTTGTGCGCCTCGTTGAAGCAAATCGCTTCATTGAAAAATAAAGCCTAGTCACATGAATACTATAGCCAATCAGAATAATGTTAAATAGTGAAACCAATGGCAATTGTTATTATTTTATTATGAAGACTCAGTCAACAGTCAATTAAAGGTAAGTGATATTTGTTTTTACAAATCTTATAACTTTAATAGATAACAATGACATACCGTTCTGCTTGAGGCGTTTATTTTCCTCTCCTTTGTCTAGGTTATCTGATATAAAAAAGATATTGGGTAAAATATTTATACTTGTGTTTCTATTAATTATGAACAATTAATGAGCATGTGTTTCACTGTTGATTTGTGTTCATGCATGATATATCATATGAGGCTGTCCCCCTTTTAGTATGCCATATTCAATGCCAATTTAAGCCTTACATTATTAATGACATTTATTATTGCATTTAAAGTGCACTGTCAAATACCAAAAACAAAAAAACAAATGTCAAAATTTAAGCATGTTTGTACCCACCATTTTCTTGCATGGATCTCTTGAGTGGACCGGTATCGATCCCTCCACCTTGCACTCCGAACAGCTTTGTTTTGGGCACTAAGGACAATAGCTGGAAAAAGTGAACAACTATACATCATTCTGAAAAAGTTGTTTTTTTTGCAAAATTAAAATAATAATATGAACCATGGACAAATGATAGATCTGCATCATTATTTTATTTAAAATTTGTTATGTTTACAATATGAATACCTTATCCTCCAAAACAGTTAATTGCATTTTTTTTGGAAGAGCTGCCTCCCCAGAGCTTTCCACAAAGCGTCTTCTCTTGGCATCCTTCATAATGGTCCGGCTCTAAGATGAATAAAATACAATTTGAAATAATTTATGAGTACATGGTCTCCCTCCTCTGAATGGTAACAGTATAGTAACATGTCATTTACTTTCAGCTACATATATATTGAAGAAAGTGCATTCAAATACTGATCGTAATGATTTTTTAGTGATTATTAATCACAAAAACTTCATGTGTCAAATGCTAAATGATTGTATAAAAAGTGTGAAAAGGGAAAAAATATTAATAGTAATGGTGGGATTGAACTTACATCCTGACAATAATATAGCCGCAATTTGAATAAAAACAGGTTAAGCAATTATCCCCCTCTTAAAACTTATTACTTGCTTTGAATTAGTTTTTAGACCTTTGAATTTGAAGGATGACCTTAACCTTTCACCACTCAAAATGTGCAGCTCCATGAGATACACATGCATGCCAAATATCAAGTTGCAATCTTCAATATTGCAAAAATTATGGCCAACGTTAACGGACAGACAGACGGACGGACTGACAGTTCAACCGCTATATGCCACCCTACCGGGGGCATGAAAACCTATAATCATGGAGTAGGAAACCGAATATTTACACCTTGCTATTCATAATACATTTTAATTGTATAAATAAACCAATAAGTAATTGTACAAATAAATAAGTAAGATGATAACTTTTGTTTCTATCTGTAAAGTGATTTTTATTATTGACTCTTAAATTTTATGTTATTCATGTTATATGCTTCTGACATGGGCCTGTTTAGTATAGTTGTAAGTGATTCATAATTTGTTATTGGCTTTACGGCAAAGTTTAAGTACAGCTAAGTTATTCATTTATAAAACTTATTACTACCATCATGGATTCTTCTTCCTATACAAACATATAAGGTATATTTACCTTCCAATCACACCACTTTTTCATTGAATCTTCTACGTTCCTCTCGTTCCCCCCTACGGAATTTATTCTGCAAAAGTTTCAAATTAAACAAATGAATACATCTCAATATGTTCTTTCATTTTTTACCAAAAATAGTGGTAGGAGTGAGGGAGAGTACTTGGAAGTCTATATAAGTACAGTAGACATGGTCAATTTATTTTGTTATATTTAATATATAATTCATACAATATATCAGACTATTTCAAGCCAACACTATCAAAAGGTAACCAGTTGTTACTCCCCATGGACGTCACTCCCCATGAACATGCAGTTTGTTAAGATTACAGATTAGATTACAAGGTATGATCACATCTTTCCATGGGCACTTGCACTTTGATGTTAAAACAATTAATACGTTTTTATTCATTAACACTTCATTAAAAGATCAATTCCATTTTTCAGGGTAATTATAGATCAACTAAACTTAGGAGGAGGACAAATTTTCATTAGTGTGAATATACCCTATCACAATGTCAAGGAATATCAATGCTGAAAAGTAAACAATTTCAAAACCTTTCTTTCTGTGCATGGCAGTCACGCTGCATTTGAACTTCGTGATTTTAGATTATTAGGATAATCATTACACACAACCTGTGTAACGTTAATGTGTCCATACCAATTTAATTATGTTTCAAGATGGTCCTCCATTTAATGTAAAAAGAACAAGAAAATTATGACCATGTCAATGTAAATTTTAACTCACGATTGGACGATGTCCGACCATGCACGGTCTTTGTCTTTCTTTGATAATGTGCCGGACAATTTGCCCCACAACACTTCATAATTTTGTTGGACGCCCTCGAGCAGTTCCTCGAGTTCTCTTGGCTGCCAAGAGGCGCTCCTATTCTCTACGAGATCTGCCATTGTTGTTGTTTGATCGTCTGTCAAATATGACAGGTGGCGCGAGATTCAGCAGGTGCCCGTTTTTTACGTCATTTTGATAGTAGACTGTGAGCGATTATCGCTCATAGCACTAAACTACCGGCAAACTACCGGCAAGAATCTGCGATATGTTTGATGAAACGCTTTTTAAAAAATATCGCAATCGCAGGTAAAAGATCAGCAATCGGCGATCGGCGATAATATCGCATCGCAAATTTTGATGAAACGGGGCCCTGGATTGCCAAACTGGCGTATATCGGGGACCATCCATTTCCGAGGTAGATCTACAGGGCAACCTGCCCTGTGGAGATCGCACCAGACAGGTTGACTGCGTTTCTCGTGGTGACCTTCAGGATGTGCTGCGTTGTCACCCCCTGAGGTTCCGCCAACATCGCAGTCACATCCCCATCTTCCGTTGGCGCCGGAAATCGATGATAGGGCCTAGTGAAGTAAGGAGCGTGAATTCACTCCTGTTGTAACAAAAGTGGGTGTTGGGAAAAACTTCCAGCCAACACCCGACACGACTGAGTGAACGGCTCGCCCCCCGGATCCCACGGATATGAATCAGGCTGACTAGCCGATTCCATTCGATTGAAAACATGAGCTAACTGGCCGCTTGGATCGGCCAACTGTCTATCGTAAACTGCTGGCGCATGGACCTTTTCAAATATAACCCCCACGCTGTCACACCCAGGGACACGACAGGTGTGGTTTCTTGTACACTTATCCACCTGGCGCTGGCTCTCCAAGCTCTTCTGGATCTGGGACAAACTGTCCCTTCTTGTGGTCGTGCGACTCCTTAAAGGACTTGTATCCTCGGACTGGTCGCCCTCGACCCCGTCTCTTCTGGTGGTCGTGCGACTCCGAACAGGACTTGTATCCTCGGACTGATCGCCCTCGACCCCTACCAAAGGTAGACATCCAACCGCCCAGGACTCGGTATGACCTTCTGCCTTCTTTTCCGAGAAGTGACACTCTTGGACCCCAACAGTAGCTTCTACCTTGTCACCGCTGGAAGAACTGACATCCATCGGGCAAACTGCCGTCGATGACTTTTTATGACCCTTTCTCGGAATTGGCGTTCCTGACAGGATATCCGGATCCGGACCTATGTTCACTGTTCGTTTGAACATGATAACTTTTGCTACCACCGGTTTATCTCTGAATGTTGTATTCAAAGGTATACTTTCGCCATTGATTAAAAGGCAGTCCGAGTGCAGATCAATCAATGCCTTGAAGTGCCGCAGCAGGTCATGTCCCAGCAACATCTCATCACTGATTGGCGCTACACATACCCCTTCCCTGGAAGACTGCTTTCCAAGCTGTACGTGTAAAGGCTGTGTCACAAATCCTTTGAGAACCGAATTCTTATCAGCAAGCTGCATGTTGATTTCCCTGACCTTGCCTGGTTTCCGCTCTAACTGGTCATAGACTGCTGAAGAAAGTATAGCTATATCCGCTCCAGAGTCTACCCGAGCCCTAACCTGACGGTCTCCTACCAACATATTCACATACGAAGACCCTGCCGTCACAACCATGACTGCTATGGTCTCCACTCCACTTGCTGACACGGATTTGCCCCCTTCCTTTTCAGCCGCCAATCCAGATGAAGCATCCTGCTGCACTTCAACCGGCACTAACAAATGGCCTCTTGCTACATCGGGCTGCGGTGCCTGGCCTTCGCTACCGGCCCTTTGGAGATTAGTCTTCTGTGGACTTTTTTCAGCCACTTGACCTTCAGACGTTGATTTAAGGGATTCCTGGTACACCTTACAATTCTTTTTTATATGGCCCCTGCCATTACAATGAAAACATCTAAAGTCCTCTGTGGGAACGTCATATCCTCGTTATTTCTTGCACTGTTTGATGCTAAACTAGCTTCAAACTTACAAGTCAGCTGCTCGATCGCCTTTTCCAGTTTTTCTAATCTCACATCACACGGGGACTGAACCGCATTGACCGCTATTTCTTGATCATATTGCTTAGCCTTCTTGCCATCCACCACTTGAGTGACATACTGTAGTGTCGTACCAGATCAACAGCATGCTGAATAGATCGTGGTCGTTCAAAACAGGCGTGTTTCCCTGCTTCACTGTCAATACAACCTTGACAGAACTTTGAAACTGCCTCCCTTTGACCAAACTGATCAGGAAGGTCCCTAAAAGCAGGTATTGCCAGAGTTAACACTCTATCCGCCCAATCTTCTAACGATTCCTCCGGTTGCTGTGTAGCCTGCTGGAACTTAGCTCTACTTGTCTCAGGTAGTTCCTTTGAAACAAAGCGCCTTTCCATCTTTCGCATAATGTCACGGAAAGAAAAACTTTCTCCCATATGCGTCTCGATAGTGAAGTAATCGAGAGCCTTCCCCTCGAGGCACCAGTTCAGGTAATCACGGCATTCATGATCAGACCATTTGTAGACTTTCCGATAGCTGTTGAACTTTTGCTTGAATGACAGCCAACTGGTTCGTCCATCATATCGTAGGTTCTTTGGCTGCCTCCTTGGATCACCGTGGACTCTAGAGTGATATTCATTCTCTGATAAACTATCAGATTCTGAACTGGAACTGTAATAGAACCTTGATTGTGATGACCTTGCCCTGTGACGACCTAGTACATGACGATGCCGCCTCCTTGAAACACCGTGTCTTGACCCTGATCTCGAACTGGAGTCGCTGGAGTGATTCCTGTGCTTTGGCTTTTGTGATGGCCTACCACCAGATGGAGCATGACTGTAGCGGAAATGTTTACGAACTGACCGTCTGTTGTCGTCTTCATTTCCCGAGCCACTGTCGTCGTCTTCCTCTGATACCCTATCCTGTGACCGACGACGCCTAAAATGATCATAAGTCTTGGAGTGATTTCCCTTTTGCCTCTTTTCCACCCGCACCGCTGATTCATTGTCCGAGTCACTGCTCTCATTTCTTCTGAATTGTTTCTTCAACGGCTGTTCAACCCCCTGGCTATAAATTGAGGGCTTACAGGGCCTTTCATTGTGTCTTGACTGCTTTTTCTTATCGTTTTTAAATGGGCTGCTGCTCTTCATCTTCATATCTACCGCTACTGATTCCGCTTTTAATATCAGAAGCTATTTGTTTTTCAGATACATCATCAAGGCAATTCCGGGCCTTGCATAAAACTTCTGTGTATTTATTGCATCTTACACAGTTCGGATCACTGCAGAAGTTTAATACCTAAATAGTCCAAACGATGTATTTAAACCAAATTATGTTGAATAATATTGTTAACCAATGTTCACTTAATTAATTGCAACAATAGCCCACCATACCAACCAAACTGGTCAGAAGTATACGAACAGCCAAGTTCAACTCCCTCCGTCTTTACAACTGCAGCATAGTATCTGTTTGCAAACTGCAAAAAAACATCCTGTGTGCCCCCGAAAACTGCAAATGCGAGAAGTCCCTGTGCGCAAACTGCGACGTACCCCTATGCGCCTCCGCAAACTGCGAAAACGGCTAGTACATGTTCACCTGTGTGCTCATAAACTCGTGACGTCACAGCAACAATTTTCTTTTCAAGAGAAACACTTCTTAAACAAATTAATACTGCCAAACTGGCTCAAATTTGTTTAAAAATAATCTGTGCTGGTCGATCTGCACCGACGAACGTACTCTAGACGATCTCAGTTGTGAAATACGATGTTTCAATAGCACGTGGTTGCCAAACTGGCAAATGCAAAAGTTCTTAATTACCCGGAATCCCGCTGTTCTTTAAGTATTTGCCTCGTCGCCAATGATGTATCTTTACTATTTTCCAGGTAAAACTTAACACGTGCTAAAAGATATAACGATTTAATAACAATAATCACAAGCTAATTTCACTGAGTGTTCGTTCGTTAACAGTCGGACAGGCTCACGGCGTCCCCTCAATACGCATGCGCAACGCGCTCCCGATGGGTCAGACGCAACTCTTCAGGTCAGCCACAACAGATGGAAACAACAGCATTTTAGTATTGCTGTGATAAATGGACGATGAGTGTTGTTTTGTTTAACTTTACACTGATACAGATAAAGGGCAATAGGCAAGTCAGACACATTTTAATTGAGAATTTGTTAACCGACTGATGCGTGTAATTGATTGTAATTTTATTATTTAGCTGTGTTTCGGCTACTTTTGGTAAACACAGATTAGGCGTCTCATACCCAGTCTCGAATTTAAATCCAGTCTAGTCTAGTCGAAAAATTGTGTGCCTAATTTGCCTGTGTGTACTGCACCAGCTAATCAGGGACGTATGGCAAGCCAAAGGGGACCCCCGCTAAAATACATATACTTATATAGTAAATATCGGGATTCTCATTTTTCGCGGAACTTTCACTTTCCGCGAAAAACCAATGCCAGCATGGCCATAAAACACTACATACAAATCGAAATATAAAAAGCGCGGAACTTTCACATATTTTCCGTCGGAACAATTATCGTTCAACCCTGTAGAAAAAGCGGGCTCAATTAATCGCGCGGAACCTTAATATTATCTACTCTGTACAAATAGTAGTGTATAAAATCGCGCGGAGATTGTAGAATGCTATTTAAAGCGGGTATATACGATTTTGTCAAATATTTATGAATTTATACAAAATGTGTAAAAAACTTATTATATATATATTACAATATAAATTAAAATAAAAGTTAAGAAGAACATGTGTCGAAAAATGCGAAATAAGCCAGATATTTAATTCTGAAATTGAAAACGGCTGTACAGCCGAATTCGCCAGCATGTATACCATACATGTACGATGTGAATCTAAACTTAGTGTAACGGTTTATTTGAATTCCTGCAACGATCGTCCGCGAAAATTAAGTATTGAATTACTGTACAAATCTCGTGTTGTTAGGTGTTAGAATCCTTAGTTACCCGAAAAATTTGATTGGATCCGATACTTAGAAATAACCAATCAGAAACTTTGTAACAAATGCAACACAATCAGTGCGTTCAGTAACGTTTCAAGATGACAGAGCGAATTGCATGGTTATTGTTTCTACTCGATGGATTCGCAGATAATTCGGAAATAGATCAGATTGGGATCAATAACTTTATTGCATACAATCATTAACATGTATTACCAGGTATGTATTTGAATTTTTTTAATATTGTGTAAAACTATCCGATAATATGCATAATGTTGACAATCGTTAATTAAATGAGCCGCGTTCTGAGAAAACTGGGCTTAATGCATGTGCGTAAAGTGTCATCCCAGATTAGCCCGTGCAGTCCGCACAGGCTAATCATGGATGACACTTTCCGCTTTTTATGGTATTTTTTTTTTTGTTTCAAGGAAGTCCCTCCTTACCGAAAATCAAGTTTAGGCGGAAAGTGTCGTCCAGACCCTGATTAGCCAGTGTGGACTGCACAGGCTAATCTGGGATGATACTTTACTCACATGAATTAAGCCCAGTTTTCTCAGAACGTGACTGAAATAATAACTTATTGTAATGTAATGTACTTGTGTCTTGTATTCGTTCAATTGAAGGTCAATATATTAATAAATTTATTTTTGTTTTCAACCTATTAATTTAAAAAAGGTATTGGTTTTAATCCGTTTTTAGTTTCGTTATAGCTGACATAGATTAAAATATTTCGTCATAAGTTAATAAATAAAATTATAAATAAATTTATGTTTTTATATATTTTATATATAAATTTTGTAGGTGTGTGTTGCCAGTAATGGTTGAAGATATGCCAAACAAATTGTGCCTCTCTATACAGACAGATTTCAGGTCTCAATTTCGACTTCAAAGGTCAACATATCACTGATATCAGGTTTGTCAGCTATTGGTTTGTATTATTTTTATCCACATTGCAGCAAGAATAACTGGATAACTTAACTTTTCAATAGCTATTACATGTATTTTAAATTAATCATGTTTCTAAATCATCCACTAAATGCGGCTAATTCTCTACTTGAAAGTGTTGTATGTTGGAAGTTTTTTGTGACAAAAACTTGGAGTAGATCTATTTTACTCCCAAACTTCCTTTAAGAAAGCGCAGCCGCTGTAGAGTGATGGAAAATCTACTTCTTTAAAGTATTTATAAGTGAATAGACCCTTTATACAATAAGCCAAAAGCGCATAGTCAAATGACTCGCAGAATTCCAGAATGAGGCTTAACGTGTAGAGATTTCTAATAGTGCATCGCAATATCTCTCTGCTTTTGATCATTCGACAACTTAATGATATTGCCAACACAAATTGACTTCGTCAGAAATAGCCTTTAATTACTTAATATATACTTTGTTTCTATTTTAAGTGCCAATATATGAAATACATTTTCTTGATTAAAGTACTTGTTTGTATTCTTTTTTTTTTTTGCACAAATTCTGACACTCCAAGTATGGCTTTCAATTCTTAGTGTGTGTAAATTGACAGTCTAAAACTTATTGGATTATCTGACACTCTTTGTTTGCGCATAATTTGGGCGATTAATCAATTATTTTATTTATTAATAGATGTTGCGTTTAAATTCCCCTGTATTCAGCACAAACCAATAACCTCTTTATGATCAGATACTGTGCAGACAAATACTAAATAACAATGTGATGTCATAAACCACATGTTGCAGATATCTGGTCATTTAACACAATTAATGACACCTCCATGTGACCATGGCTTCTCGTGGTTGTAGCATTGCGTAGCCGTTTCTTGGAATAATTTAACGCCAAATACTCAATTGTTGCTTTTACTGAACATAAAAGATATTGTCAACATTGAAAGTCATCTGTCCAAAAAGATTGTCAGAAACTAAATACTGTATAGATATTAGCCAGTTTTATCATAATTATAAAGTGCTTTATACCTATATATTTTTTATATTTCAAAAATTTAATGCTAAACATTTGTGTCATTTTTTTCTTTTTGATAGGACTTTGTCTGATGCTTTATTCAACTCTAACACGTTCTATGATTCATGAAATAGTACACATCCTACCTTTGAAAATTGTAGTTTGACAATACTTTGTATTGTATACTATTAATTTATGACTTTGATTTGTGCAATAATCGATGTTTAGTCTTCAGACCACATTTACTCTGATGCTTATGGGTAACTAGTAATTGTATGCCCCTGGTAGGGTGGCATATAGCAGTTGAACTGTCCGTCAGTCAGTCAGTATGTCAGTCTGTCCGTCTGTCCGAAAAAAAAGTAACGTTGTCCATAACTTTTGCAACATTGAAGATTGCAACTTGATATTTGGCATGCATGTGTATCTCATGAAGCTGCACATTTTGAGTGGTGGAAGGTCAAGGTCATCCTTCAAGGTGAAAGCTAAAAAAAATATGTATAATTAAAAGCGGCGCAGTAGTGGGCATTGTGTTTCTGATGAACACATCTCTTGTTATTTATAAAGATTAAATATAATTCATTAATATACACTCATATTACTAAATATTATGTCCTTGAATCATTATTTAGGCGTTATAATTTTTATATTTGAATTACTTATCAATTTTTTTGACTTAACACAGCATGACATGTGATGGTTGTCTGTATGCGTATGTTTGACTAAATTGTAACCAGTGTCAGTGCGCATTAAAATCTTGATATTCAACGCAATTGGGATAGCAAAAGAAAAGCAGTTCCTCGTTCAGCCTTGTTCTGCAATTTGACGCGTCAGGTGATATAGATTGATATCTAAAAATAGTATCGGTGTTCATATTGTGAAACTGGTCTATTATTCGATAATGATTAATTTGATGAATCAAGTTAATTTTTGTTAAATATCTGTTAAATATTTATGCCCCCTTCCGAAGAAGAGGAGGTTTATTGTTTTGCACATGTCGGTCCGAATGTCCGTATGTCTGTCCACCAGATGGTTTCCAGATGATAACTCAAGAACGATTTTGCCTAGGATCATGAAACTTCATAGGTATATTGATCATGACTCCCAGATGACCCCTATTGATTTTCAGGTCACTAGGTCAAGGTCACGGTGACCCGAAATAGTAAAATGGTTTCTGGATGATAACTCAAGAACGCTTATGCCTAGGATCATGAAACTTCATAGGTACATTGATCATGACTCGCAGATGACCCTATTGATTTTGAGGTCACTAAGTCGAAGGTCAAGGTCACGGTGATCCGAAATAGTAAAATGGTTTCCGGATGATAACTCAAGAACTTATGCCTAGGATCATGAAACTTCATAGGTACATTGATAATGACTCGCAGATGACCCCTATTGACTTTCAGGTCAATAGGTCAAAGGTCAAGGTCACAGTGCCAAAAAACGTATTCACACAATGGCTGCCACTACAATTTACAGCCCATATGGGGGGCATGCATGTTTTACAAACAGCCCTTGTTAAAAATTTATTTTATGACATTAAAGTAATGTATAGGGAATTTAGTTACCTACACATTCTTTGAAAAGAAATTTGAATTGTAAATGTATACTTCATTTATTTTGTAGGAATTCTGTACAACTGTGGAACCATGTATGGTGCGTGACCGCACAATTTTGGTTGGCAAAAGGATATTGGAATAAGCAAAGGTAAATTGTATGTGAAGGAGTCTTGACAATTGCAAATATGTAAGGCTCGCAGAAAGAGGCCCTAGCCTTCATATATAAATAAAAAGCTGAAAGAGTATTTATGAAAAATCGTGTAATCAAGTTTGCAATATGTTACATTTTATTTATAAGCTCATCTATTTTTTTTTTTTTTAAATGAGCTACAGTCATCATTTTGGCGTCGGCGTCTGCATCGGCTTACGGTTAAGTTTTGTGTTTAGTTTTTTAAGTTTTTCTCATAAAGTATCAAGTATAAAACTTAGTACATTTACTTACTACTATGAGGGGACTGGGCAGGCAAAGTTAGATAACTCTGGCGTGCATTTTGACAGAATTATGTGCCCTTTTTATACTTAGAAAATTGAAAATTTGGTTAAGTTTTGTGTTTAGGTCCATTTTAATCCTTAAGTATCAAAGCTATTGCTTTCATACTTGCAACACTTACTATCATAAGGGGACTGTGCAGGCAAAGTTATATGACTCTGACTGGCATTTTGAAAGAATTATGTTCCCTTTTTATTCTTAGAAAATTGAAAATTTGGTTAAGTTTTGTGTTTTGGTCCACTTTACTCCTAAAGTATCATAGATATTGCTTTCATACTTGGAACACTCGCAAATTATCATAAGGTGACAGTACAGGACAAGTTGAATAACTCTGGTTGTCATTTTGATGGAATTATGGTCCTTTTCTTACTAAGAAACTTTGAATATATGGTTAAATTTTGTGTTTTGATCTACTTTACTTCTCAAGTACCAAGGCTATTGCTTTCAAACTTCAAATACTGTCATGCTATCATAAGTTACTGTACCTGGCAAGTTGAATTTTACCTTGATCTTTGAATGACCATGACTCAAGGTGAAATTTTTAAATTTTGCTAAAATTTCCATAACTTCTTTACAAGCGTTACAAAGCAACTCTTACCTGACATACCACAATAGACTCCACCCAAACCATCCCCCACGCCCCCCCAAAAGAAAAAAGTACATTTTTTTCATTTTGAAAGATCATCTAATAAATGACCACACCCTCACACTATACCCCCCACCCATTTTTTTTTAAACATGGCTAAAAAACACAAATATTTATTTTTATTATTTTTTCATTTTTGGAAGATAATGTAATAAATTACCACACCACCACACTATACACCCTTCTCCACCCCACCTCTCCCTCATTTGTGATTGAAGTATTGAGATAGGTCCCTTCACCTTTAACAAAAATAGATGAGAGGTCTGAACCTGCAGGGCGGTGCTCTTGTTAACAATCAAATGAGACATAACTTAGAAGCTTCACTTCATTTACTTTGTCATGCTGGGGTAGTGGATATGGTGTTCACCTAGTGATGGGAACATTTTGGGTTCAACCCTGTTTATTAGCGTTCTCTTTATCTTCATAGACTTCATATATACAAAGTACTGATTATTCCCAGAAAACAGACTCTAGAATGTCTTAATAAGCCTAAAGCTTTCAATACAATCAAGCATAATTAATATGGCTAAACTCTTGCATGAATTATACTTTTGTATTTCAGGGTCTCAACATTACACAGTCATTTCAACATGAAGAGTCTTGTCAGCAATGATGAAGCAGTACATCAGATTTCAAGAATCTCGTCATGAGCTGAAGATCATTGTCTATGGATTTCATCAATGATGTAAAATGATTGGACTGTTGATGGAACCCACAGTGCATGTCCTGCTTCAACATCTGAGCATAGGTCCTTGTTTATCAGCAGTTTAGTTCCTTAAAGCAGTCTGTGACAGTAACTTGAAATGTTTGGACATATGCCCTGGATGGCCAAGTTCTGTGCATGATGCCCATTTTAATAGGAACGGCCCAGTGGCGCATTAAATGGACAATCTTTCGAATGTTCTCGAGGATTCAGCTTACCGCCTGACAAGAAATCTTGCTTTTTATGTCGTATCGAGGGCATGGCCATTTGTCTCATTTGCAAAAGATACTGCGATATTTGTGCCTTTGTTCATGCTTTATAGTTGATTAACAATTGGAAGCCATAACCTGTTTTATAGGATGGTGTTAGTGGGACAATGAATTTTATAAAGATTTAAAGACTGGAAAAGATAATTAAAAGTCAAAAGAGTTCTGCTATTGTTAAGCATGCTTTATTGATTTGTAACGGGTGTTACACGCATTAGCCCTACCATTAGCCCAAAAAGGAATTGCTTAGGAGTTTTGCCACCTTCTAGAGAAAAATACTTCTCAGAAACAATTGCATTTTGGAAAGTCTATGGCTAGTAAAATTTGGATTCCTTTTGGATACCCAAGGTTACCAATTTATGTTTAATGAATTTGCAATAAAAAGCTTTGACAGAACATAATGTCACAGAGTCGAACACGTGTATGGAATAAAGTGGAAGTTGATTTAATGAGTAATACACATTATATGCTTCTTTGATTCAAAGTTTGTGTTTTCACTAAAACTGCAAACATAGTAAGCTTTATGGTATTTCAACTAAATAAAATATTCAGATTTAAATTGTATTATTTGAATGCGCTGTCTAATACATATGAGCCTCGCTCTGTGAAAAAGGGGTTTAATGCATGTGCACTCCAGATTAGCCTGGGCAGACCGCACAGGCTAATCAGGGACGATACTTAATGAAGCATGCATTAAACCCCTTTTTCAATGAGCAAGGCTCATATATGTTGAATAAACCAAAGATAATAAAAAACAAAACAAGACATTTAACCCTGTACCACTTAAAAACGCACTAAGACACATTCGAGAATAAATTTAATTTAAGACCTTTCTTACTATATTAAAGTTTTAAAGGCTTTGTTTCCAACCCATGGATACTGATGAGCAGCAAACAGCATAAAACCTGAACAGATTGCGAATTACTTGCAGGCTGTTCTGGTTTTATGATGTTTGCATGTAGAAATTTTAAAATTGCCTCAGAGCAGGAAAAGGTTAATAATAACACAACAGCAATTATACTTAAGTCATTTTAAGACTTTGGTTTCAATCAAAGTGCCATAGCACCTATAAATTTGGTATGTAATTATTTCATTTCAAAGAATGGCACAGTGGTAAAGAAGTTTACTCTAGAAGACCCTGGTTTGAATCCCCATGAAACCAAATTATATTTTTCTTTTATCAATACAGCCTGGTTTTAATTGAACCGATGTTCATACTAATGCAAGTAACTTGCAACTGTCTAACCAAAATTGGACATGGTGGAAGGCAAAATGAATGGCTGTGCTACTTAAATTATCTATTCATACTCAAACAATATATTGTTGATTTACAGTATCTTGTACAGCATGCATCTAATACTACAGCCAAATTTGCTTACAAATAATATTACAACTTTACAAGAAGCACAAGTCATTAAAGACTAAACTTTATTGCATCAACCATTTAGCAGGAATAAAATATAAAGAGAAAAATTATGGCAATTTTGTCATCTGAACATACAAGTCTTGAAAAACAATCCCATAGCATATAAAACGACAGTTTACTATTTATCCGTTCTATATGTCAGCATAAAGACAAGATGGTATTGACTGTGCAATGAAACACAAGCAATTTTATTTGGTCAGTATATCAGACATGTACACCTGTTATATGTTAACTGTAAGAGTTTAGAATGTCTTGACAGTCATTGTGTTTGTAATACATTGTGTTATCTTCCAGATTTGTGTGACAGTTAAATATAATAATCAATAAACTTGTTCTGCATGCCGGTCAAATTGTTCCGTGGTAAACACCTACCCACTCGTACCTGTTTTTTAGTAAACTTGTACCTACCCAAACTAAACCCGTACCCGATATACAGAAATAGGTGTAGGATGGTTAGCTTATAAGTCAAACTCATACAGACAATGTTTATTTTCCTCTTAATGTTTCCACTAAAATTATCTAAGCATTTCTCACGCAAGTTGTTTGCTGCAGATATGTATGACGCAGCTAAAGTGTTGATGAAAATTGACACTTGTGTTTGGTGTCTTTCAATGATTTGACAATTGTGACAAAATAAGACAAATGTAACAAGTCGAATAGTTTGAATGAGGTACGAGTTGACAAAAATGGGTACGAGTTGACCAAGGTACGAGTTGCCTTTGGGATGAATTGCCTGTAAAGCCTTGTTCTTTTTAATTGAAGGTGTATACGGTGCTGGACTAGAGCACACGACTACCATAACAATAACTTGGCTCTCTGCTTACTGAGCTTTAGGGAAGATTTTTCTTGCCCACAAACACTATTTCATTTTTTGACGACATATGAGTCTGACGTGTTTATGTTTTACCAGAGACTTTTGCATATCGACAAACCGTGAAAACAACACTCGATACTCTTGATCTGTTTTAATTGCATTCCAATTCGTAATTCATGCATGTTAAATACTAACCTCATGGCTAATGTCATCAAAATTGATCATTCTTTCGCCCTTTAAAGGTTTTGTGTTAATGTGAAACAACCGTCATCATGATGACTGCATGGATGCTAAATAAGACGCAAGTTTTGATTGGTTCATTCTATGAGTCGGAACCAATCAAATTTTATCGCGTAACCACATAGCAACCCGAATTTCATGCAGTTATTCAAATGCTATTGAAAAATCGCGCGGAGTAATGAAACTTCCGCGCGATTTTTCATTAGCAACCCGCAATTTACATAGCAACCCGAGATTTGTACAGTAATTCAATGCTCAATTTTCGCGGACGATATAGACTTCTTAAAATAGCATTCTACAATCTCCGCGCGATTTCATACACTACTTTTTGTACAGAGTAGGTTCAGCGCGATAAATTGAGCCCGCTTTTTCTATACATGGCTGAAAGATAATTGTTCCGACGGAAATATATGAAAGTTCCGCGCTTTTTAGATTTCGATTTTTATGTATTTTTTTGGCCATGTTGTGGTTTTTCGCGAAAAGTGAAAGTTCCGCGAGAAATGAAAATCCCGATAGTTCCTATATAATTATATGTATTTTAGCGGGTGTCCGCTTTGGCTTTCCATAGGGACGATACTAAACGCACATGCTTTTAACCCGCTTTTCCCATTATGCGGCTCATACGTATGAATAGATTGTCTATCCCAGTGCTTTGATTTTTTAAAATATAAACCAGCAATTAGAATGAATGCAACATTCTTACAAAAACAGGGTTTTCTCGTGCATTTGTTTGTTGTATACAGCCGTAGCGGTACAATATGTATCCAGTTTGCGAATGCCTCATCAAACAAACTTGAACATTTTTAGCAATCAATTTCAGTTCCGTATCCGCAAACAATCTTCCGCATAGATAGTGTGTCCTACAACGCTAGGATACCATGTCTGCCAAAGAGGTCGAGACCGACCTTGATGCGGGTGTGCTTCACAACTCCGAGTGGGTCAAGAGGTATGTATACCGAGTGGGTCCGTGTAGGTTATTAGCTCGGCGTTTTCGGAGAAAACCCAGTATATTTTCATAGCCAGCTTGTCGTGTCGTCCGCCGTGCGACGTCTGACGTGCGCCGTCGCGTCGTGCTATAACCTTAACATTGGCTCTAAAATCAAAGTGCTTCCACCTACAACTTTGAAACTTCATATGTAGATGCACCTTGATGAGTTCTACACGCCACATCCATTTTGGGGTCACTAGGTCAAAGTTCAAGGTCACTGTGACCTCTAAAAAAAAATCTGACAAGCTTTTATTTATGCAAAACTGCACCCGTAGCCGAGCGTGGCACCCGTTATGCGGTGCTCTTGTTTTTATGTCACGATTGCAAGTCGCACCTTTTTTAGACGTAAATACGTATGTATACGGCAAGAATCGTCGTTAAAATACCAGTTTTTGATTATCATCCAAATCAGTATTAGCTCGCGGTTTTGATTTGAATATACTGCGCTTTCTCCAAGCTAACGCGTAGACATTCTTGATCAGAATACGATTTATTGCACAAATCATTTTAATAAAAATAGTCAATGTATCACGATTGAAGCGTAGTTTACGTGCTTGCGCAATTAGATACGGGCTTAACTGCATACATTGTGTAATTTTAAAAACAAATCATTTTTTTCCCGCAGATGGGAGGTTGGAGACATAGCGTTCCACCAGAGCCGCTACGATTCTCTGTTCGACTCCCAGGGAGAGGCACTTTTCCCAGGTGGGGCAAAGTCGGTGTTTGTGCCTCTGTGCGGGAAAACTCCGGATATGATATGGTAGTACACACCCACATAATGCAAGTGATTCAGGATATATGGTAGTACACGTCCACACAATTCAAGTAATTCACGATATGATATGGTTATACACCTCCACATAATTCAAGTTACTCACGATATGATATGGTAGTACACGTCCACACACTTCAAGTAATTAACGATATGATATGGTAGTACACGTCCACACAATTCAAGTAATTCACGATATGATATGGTTGTACACGTCCACACAATTCAAGAAATTCACGATATGATATAGTACACGTCCACACAATTCAAGTAATTCACGATATAGTATGGTAGTACACGTCCACACAAATCAAGTAATTCACGATATGATATGGTAGTACACGTCCATACAATTTAAGTACTTCACGATATGATATGGTAGTACACGTTCACATAATTCATGTAATTCACGATATGATATGGTAGTACACGTCCAAATTATTCAAGTTATGCACGATATGGTATGATGATACACGTCCACACAATTCAAGTAATTCACGATATGATATGACTGTACACGTCCACACAATTCAAGTAATTCACGATATGATATGGTAGTACACGTTCACATAATGCAAGTGATTCAGGATATGATATGGTAGTACAGGTCCACACAATTCAAGTTATTCACGATATGATATGGTACTACACGTCCGCACAATTTAAGTAATTCACGATATGATTTGGTTGTACACGTCCACACAATTCAAGTTATTCACGATATGACATGTTAATACACGTCCACATAATTCAAGTAATTCACGATATGATATGGTAGTACACGTCCGCACAATTTAAGTAATTCACGATATGATATGGTTGTATACGTCCACACAATTCAAGTAATTCACGATATGATATGGTAGAACACGTCCACACAATTCAAGTTATTCACGATACGATATGGTAGAACACGTCCACACAATTCAAGTTTTTCACGATATAATAAGGTTGTACACGTCCACACAAATTCAGTAACTCACGATATGATATGGTAGTACACGTCGATACAATTCAAGTAATTCAGGATATGATATGGTAGTACACGCCCACACATTTTAAGTAATTCAGGATATGATATGGTAGAACACGTCCATATAATTCAAGCAATACATGGTATGATATATTAAGAAACGCCTCATAATTCAAGGAATTTAAGATATTATAGGTTAGGATTGTCCACATAATTCAAGATATTCAGTAAGTAAGACACGCCGACATTATTAAAGTAAATCATTGTATGATATGGTAAGACACGCGCACCTTATTCAAATAATTTAGTATATGATATAGAAGGACATGCTCACATAATTCAAGTAATACATTATATGATATGGTAGGCCACGCTCACATTTGTCAAGGAAGTCAATATGCGCATTTTCCTACACCGAACCAAAAACAGACGCAGCAAAGTTAAATAAGATTGTGTACGTAAATTCGTATTATCTATTCATGTAAATCTGTTCTTTTACATTCACAGATAGTTATTTCAAAGGATCGCAGAGACGAGATTTTTTATTCGTTATACAAACATGAAGTCAGCATAGTAGATCACTTGTATGATTTTACGATTCTTCGTTTGAATAACAACATATCGACCTCTTAATACGTGCGTCCGTCTCTGTCGCAGGATGTACAATCAGGGTCATAGTGTAGTTGGCGTGGAGCTATCAGAGCAGGCTGTCCAGGAACTTTTCTCGGAGAACAAGCTTGAAGCTCGCGTGCAGCACGTGGAAGGCGTGGGGCCGCTGTACACGGTATGTACAATTTGGGTCGCACCATGGGGAAGGGGGAAGGGATGAGGCGGGTTAGCATTGCCTTTTCGGAGAACAAGCTTGAAGCTCGCGTGCAGCACGTGGAAGGAGTGGGCCGCTGTACACGGTATGTACAATTTGGGTCGCACCATGGGGAAGGGGGAGGAGATGAGGCGGGTTAGCATAGCCTTTTCAGAAAACAAGCTTGAACTGAACGTGTAGCACGTGGAAGGAGTGGGCCGCTGTACACGGTATGTACAATTTGGGTCGCACCATGGGGAAGGGGGAGGGGATGAGGCGGGTTAGCATAGCCTTTTCAGAAAACAAGCTTGAACTGAACGTGTAGCACGTGGAAGGAGTGGGCCGCTGTACACGGTATGTACATTTTGGGTCGCACCATGGGGAAGGGGGAGGGGATGCGGCGGGTTAGCATAGCCTTTTCGGAGAACAAGCTTGAAGCTCGCGTGCAGCACGTGGAAGGAGTGGGGCCGCTGTACACGGTATGTACAATTTGGGTCGCACCATGGGGAAGGGGGAAGGGCTGAGGCGGGTTAGCATAGCCTTTTCGGAAAACAAGCTTGAACTGAACGTGTAGCACGTGGAAGGAGTGGGCCACTGTACACGGTATGTACAATTTGGGTCGCACCATGGGGAAGGGAGGATGAGGCGGGTTAGCATAGCCTTTTCAGAAAACAAGCTTGAACTGAACGTGAAGCACGTGGAAGGAGTGGGCCGCTGTACACGGTATGTACAATTTGGGTCGCACCATGGGGAAGGGGGAAGGGATGAGGCGGGTTAGCATAGCCTTTTCAGAGAACAAGCTGGAAGCTCGCGTGCAGCACGTGGAAGGAGTGGGCCGCTGTACACGGTATGTACAATTTGGGTCGCACCATGGGGAAGGGGGAGGGGATGAGGCGGGTTAGCATAGCCTTTTCGGAAAACAAGCTTGAACTGAACGTGTAGCACGTGGAAGGAGTGGGCCGCTGTACACGGTATGTACAATTTGGGTCGCACCATGGGGAAGGGGGAGGGGATGAGGCGGGTTAGCATAGCCTTTTCAGAAAACAAGCTTGAACTAAACGTGTAGCGCGTTGAGGGAGTGGAGACGCTTTACAGATTAGGTCATATTGCTAGTTGCTTGTCTGCCATTGTACCACAATGTTGAGTTTTCAATTTAGCGGAATTTATCGACGATGGTTTTTTTCCTATGGTTTTATTCGGATATGAGAACGACAAAAGCTTGAGTTTTTTCTACCTTTATACTTTTTAACATGATCATTATATAATATTATTTAATTTCTAACATTCGTCTCATCTTCACCTGTAGTCCCGTCTATGATATAGGCCGCCGACCAGATTCCTTTAGGAAGTCCTGGCGAGTTTCTCCAGATCTCCCCAGGAGTTACCCATTCGCTCGGCCTCTTCATCCATGTGTTTCTAGCCCGCTTCTTTTCCTCATCCCTTTGGGGTTCCATGTTAGAGATTGCCTTGTCGTATTGATTTCAGGCTTCCGAATGGTATCCAACGCCACCGCCTCTGAAGGATGTCTTCTTTAACCGGCTACCGCTGTGTGTGATTTTTAACATGACCTGCACATCATATGGCATTGGAATGAGAACTATCCTTGACAATGCTGCCTTAATGATCGGGCTTTATTATGTTTTCTTTGTTAATTATAATTGTAAACGACGGAGCGTTGTGCGTAGTCTTTGTAAAATATCGTTAATTTGTATTGTAAAAAACTTATGAAGTTCAACGCTTCACAGAACATTTTATTTCCAGAGCACGGATGGTCGGCTGCAAGTTTACGTAGGAGATCTGTTTGATTTGACCAAGTAAGAACAACATTACGCACATGTCAAACATTTCGCGGAAAACATAGGTTTAAGAAAGCGCCTTATATGCTTTACTGTTTATGTGTGTGCATAAGTAACTCCATCTAAGCATCACATAAGATTTTTCAGCCTGCACGGCACTTAACGCTTAGCCCAGTTTTTACTTTGGATGAATAAAATAAAATCGGAATATCTAAGATATCGATCGGTTCAGTTGGCAGACCAGCGCAATAATGATAGGTAACATCAAGACAAGACAAGACAAGACAAATATTTATTCAGACTTGCACAGTGTACATCGTCTAAACACTAGATATTTCACATACAATTATGTCACAGAGATAAACATAGTAATAATATAAACATAAGGAGCATCGTATACGCTTAGGAAAAGTTACAGAGATAAACATAGTAGTAACAATAACATAATCAGCATCGTATACGGTTACGAAAAGGCAAGGTAATATATGGAGGATTGCTATATAAATTAATTAACAGCATTAGTAATATTATTTCTTAAAATCAGAGCTTCTTTTACAAATTTGGCTAACTTAATAAGTTCAAATTTATTCGTTGTATTCAGCAACTGGTGGAATTTGTAAACAGAAGGCCTATTGTAATAACATTTCTTTAAATAGTTTTTTCTAATATCAACGTATAATGGACATTTACAGACAAAATGGTACTCATCTTCAATATCTAATTCGTTACAACAAAGGCAAAAACGTTCATTTCGTGGTATATTTTGACCAGCATATCTTCCAGTTTGAATTCTCAGTGGTAGGCTGGAAGATCGAAGCTTTGCGACATAGTGTCTTAGTGATTTAGGTAATAAATCTAAATAATTTTCGTATACAAATGTTGACTTAAACACACGGTACATATCTAAAACAGAGCTATCTTCAATGGATCGAAACCACTCTTGTTTATAAGTATCAATGACAACAGTTTTAAACTGTGGTATAACTATTTTAACATCGACGGAGCTTGGATTATTAAACACGTATGAATAACCGTAAGTGTCAAACAATAGTTTAACATTAGATACCCAATTAGAACGACCATTTTGACAATCATTTAATGCTTGTATATAAATCGATTTTAAAATTATGTTATCAGTTTCAATAAGTTTAAACCAATATTTAACCATTTTAACATATCTATGGATAAATAGTGGGTATCTTCCTAACTCGCCATACACTACAGCATTACATACAGTTTGCTTAACGTTTAACAATCTTTTACAAAACTTTAAGTGTATCCTTTCCAATTCCATGGATTTTGCTTTACCCCATATCTCACATGCGTAATTCAGTATAGATCCAACAAAGGCATCGAATAGCTAGAATTGTGTTTTTGGTTTTAAGTCAAACTCTTTACATTTGTTAAATAATATATTCATAGCTTTAAGTGCTTTTCCACATAAATATTCTTGATTTAAATTAAAATTTCCAGTGTAATTAAAAACAGTTCCCAAATAATTAAAATCATTTACTACTTCTATTTGCTGACCTTCAAATGTCCATGTTTCAGATGGCAATAATCTACCCCGTTTGCGAAACACCATTATTTTAGTTTTATCGGTATTAACCTTTAATCCCCAGCATTTACAATAATTTGAAACAAGATCCAAGTGTTTCTGCACTTCCGCGGGCGATTTACCAATTATAGCCATATCATCTGCGAAAAGTAACAAAATCAATACAATGTCATCAATACTTAGGCCGGAAGAGACGTCATTCTGTAAAAACAATTCTAAGTCTTCTACAAATAAGGAAAACAACAAAGGGGACATAACTTCACCTTGCCGTAATCCTACAGCGTAGTTAAAATAGTCTGAGTATGATGAACAATGCTTAACACATGATTTAACATTTTCATACATACTTTTTATTATTCTAAGCAATTTACCGTCTATGCCGGCCTTGTATATTTTCAGCCATAATGCATTACGGTAAACAGAATCAAAACATTTCATCATGTCAACGTATATTACATAAAGTCTTTTATTTTCATTTATATATTTTTGAACCAGGGACATGAGAATGTATATAGCGTCAATTGTTGAGCGCCCTTTTCTGAATCCGAATTGGGCGTCCGAAATTATATTAAAGTTACTACAAAAAGTTTCTAATCTATTGTTAACAACTGAGGTAAATAGCTTAGATAAACAACTTAGAAGAGTAATCCCTCTATAATTGTTCACATCAGATTTATCACCTTTTTTATGTAGAGGTATTATAATACCTTCCGTCCATTTCTCGGGGAAATGACCAGAGTTCAACACAGCATTAAACAAATCACATATATGCAACGCTAAAATATCAATACATTCAATCAAATATTCGTTTAAAATATAGTCACTTCCATATGCTTTGTTGCGTTTCAATCGTTTTACAGACAATGTAATCTCATCAACGGTAAATGGCTGATCTAGTTCGGGGAAACGTGAATTTGGCAACTTGAAATTATGAGTACTACAAAAATGTTCAGCCTCATCATTAACACAATCAAACAAACCATTACTAATATCAGAGAAAAAATGTTGAAAGTCTTCCAAAGGGATATTGTGATTTTTAGTTTGATTATTTGATTTAAAGTATTTCCAAAATTCTTTTGGTCTACGATTTTTTAAACGTTCTATCTCATTGGCCTTATTTCTCAAATAGCATTTTTTCTTTCTATTGATAATTTGTTTGTACTCCTTTTTACATTGCAACAATTGAAGTCTATTGTCTTCCGACTTATTACAGTTAAATTGTTTTAACAGGGAAACATAGTGACCGTGTGCAATTTTACATTCCACATCGAACCAATCAGCATGCCTTACAGCGCTACACTGTTCAAATTTTGATGTATTGGTTATTACATGATCTTTGCAAAATAAAGGATCAGCAACATTACGTATAACATCAGTGAATTTATTTAACGCACTATTTATAGAGTCACAGCTTGTACAATCTAAATCCTCTACAATTGTGTTAAACATAGGTAAGTTGCTAATAATACCCGATCTAAATTGGTTACGCAATGAATCGTTCCATTTAAACTTCGTTTCAGTGTATGACAATTGTTCAACATCACACTTGAACATTTAAACGATAATTATCCCAGATTATAAATTTTCTGTTCGTTGCTGAATCTTATACGACTTAATATCGACAAAGAATCATTATGCAAGCTAGTTTGAGGTTTGATATCGCATTTGATATGGCAGAAATACTTAAAAACTATATTTATACATAAGTAAATTATATATTTTTAGGGATCAACTGAGTGAGTTTGACCGGGTCTGGGATTCCAGGTCACTTGTTGCCATCAACGTGGTAGATCAGGAGAGGTGAGCCTTTGTTAACGTAGCTATTCTGTAATAATCGGAAACTTAAAATTGCTATTGTGCACATGTTGGAAACCTAACATTGCTTTTATGTAATTATTGGAAACTTAACATAGCTATTGTGCAATTATTGGGAACTTAACATACCTTTTTGTAATTATTGAAAACGTAACATAGCTACTGTGTAATTATTGGAAACTTAGCTATTGTGCACTTTTTGGAAACTTAACTTAGCTAAAGTGCATTTATTATACCCCCACAAACGAAGTTTAGGGGGTAATATAGGAGTGAACTTGTGGGTCGGTCGGTCGGTCGGTCGGTCGATCTGTCTGTCTGTTGGTCCGTATTAAGGGTCTGCTCTCTAATTCAAGTAGTTATCATCCGATCTTTACCAAACTTGGTCAGAAGTTGTATCTACGTGATGTCTACGCCAAGTTCGAACCTGGGCTTTGCCGGGTCATAAACTAGGTCACGGGGTCACTTAGTGCTTTTTAAACATTCAGCATGTTGTCCGCTCTCTTATTCAAGTAGTTTTCATCCGATCTTCACCAAACTTGGTCAGAAGTTGTATCTACATGATGTCTAGACCAAGTTCAAACATGGGCCTTGCCGGTTCAAAAACTAGGTCACGGGGTCACTTAGTGCGTTTTAAACATTCAGCATGTTGTCGGCTCTCTAATTCAAGTAGTTTTCATCCGATCTTCACCGAACTTGGTCAGAAGTTGTATCTAGATGATCTTAAGGCCAAGTTCGAACATGAGCCTTGCCGGGTCAAAAACTAGGTCACGGGGTCACTAAGTGCATTTTTAAACATTCAGCATGGTGTCCTCTCTTTAATTCAAGTAGTTTTCATCCGATCTTCACCAAACTTGGTCAGAAGTTTTATCTAGATGATCTGAAGGCCTAGTTCGAACATGGGCCATGTAAGATCAAAAACTATGTCACAGGGTCACTTAGTACGCTTTACACATTGAGCATGGTGTCCGCTCTCTATTTCAAGTAGTTTAAATCCGATCTTCACCACACTTGGTCAGAAGTTGTAACTAGATGATGTGTAAGTCAAGTTCGAACATGGGCCATGCCGGGTCAAAAACTAGGTCACGGGGCCACTTAGTGTGTTTTAAACCTCACCATGTCGTCCGCTCTCTAATTCAAGTTGTTTTTATCCAATCTTCACCAAAATTGGTCAGGAGTTGTATCTTGATAATGTCTAGGGCTAGTTTGAATATGGGTCATGCTGGGTCAAGAACAAGGTCACGGGGTCACTTAGTGCGTTTGAAACATCACAATGTTGTCCGCTCTCTAATTCAAATAGTTTTCATCCAATCTTCACTAAACGTGGTCAGCAGTTGTATCTAGATGATGTCTAGGTCAAGTTTGAATATGGGTCATGCCGGGTCAAAAACTAGGTCACGGGGTATCTTTGTGCGTTTTAAACCCCACCATGTTGTCCGCTCTCTAATTCAAGTAGTTTTCATCCAATCCTCACTAAACTTGGTCACAAGTTTTATCTAAATGATCTCTAGGACAAGTTTGAACATGGGCCATTCCGGGCCTAAAACTAGGTCACGGGGTCACTTAGTGCGTTTTTTAACTTTCAGCATGGTGTCCGCTCTCTAATTCAAGTAGTTTACATCCGATCTTCACCAAACTTGGTCAGAGGTTTTATGGAGATGATCTTAAGGCCAAGTTAGAACATGGGCTTTTCTGGGTCAAAAACTAGTTCAAGGGGTCACTTAGTGCGTTTTAAAAATTTAGCATAGTGTCCGCTGTTTTTTGTGAAGACGACATGCAAAATATTATGTGTCAATGCGGCATGTGGGAGTATTCGTCATGTCTGTGACTAAGCTCTAGTTTGAATCTTAACATAGCTATCGTGCAATTATTTGAATCTAAACATAGCTATTGTGTAATTATTTGAAACTTAATATAGCCATTCTGCAATTATTGGAAAGATTGTATAAGCGTTGTGCAATTATAGGAAAAATTTATATAGCTATTATTGACAAAACATTCCTTAGCCATTCTGCAATTTCTGCAATTTTTACATAGCTATTGTGCATTTTTTGAAAAGTTTACATAGCTTTTTTGCAATATTTCGGAAAGATTACTTAGTCATTGTGCACTTTTTGAACATTTTACATGGCCATTGTGCAATTATTGGAACGATTATAAAGATATTGTAGAATAATTAGAAAGTGTACATAGCCATTTTGCAATAATCGGAAAGTTTGAAACTTTTATGGAATTATTGACGTTAACATAGCGATAGTGTACTTACTGGACATTTTACACAGCAATTGTGAAATTATTTGGAGGGAAGTTCTTACAGCCATTTTGCATTTATTGGGAAAAAAAATACATCTAGTATGCAAAAATTGGTAAGTTTACATATCCTTTGTGCAAACGATTGGAATACTAACACAGTAACTGTGCCATTATTTCGAAATTGACATAACCATTGTGCAGTTTTGACAGTTTACAACAGCATTTCAATATTATATGTGAACTCATGTAATGGGATGCATTACATACTATATTTTACATATTATCAAGGAAATAAAGTTCATTTATTGCGAATTAGTACAATATTATTTTATCTGATTACATGTTTAATAAAATAAATTTGTTAAGCTTAAAACCTATTTCGTAGATTTAACATATATGCTAGACATTTCCATATAGATATCGCAATCTGCTGTTGTCACTTCTGAAGAAAGGCGGAGAGTACTACCTAAAGACATTGGACTATGACCCCACCGTCTGGCCAGGTATGTAGTGTATCCCACAGACTTGCAACAGTTATCTAGTATTATTCTCATGAGTAATGTTGACAAAGACCAACAAGTCTGGCAAGGTATCTCTTGTCTTTTTCATGACACATACATTGGTAACATGGGATATTTCCACACTGTCTGGCGATGTGCCTAAGGTATTTTTCATGATACCTACATGGGTAGGATGAAATATGATTCCACAATCCTTTGCATGACACATACATGGGCAACATGGGCTATTACCCCATCTGGCCATGTATCTAGTGTCCTTCTCATGATGCCTACATGGGTAGGATGGACTTTGATCCCACAGTCTGGCAAGGTATCAAGTGTTTTTGCATAATACAGACATAGATAACATGGGCTATTACCCCATGTATTATGTCATTGATGGTGCTATGTTTATGGTAAAGCCGGATAAAACAAACGCGACAGTATTGGTTAACAAGATAGGATATATACTTCATGTTCATTAAGTACTGCAAAAAGTTTGCTAAACACTTGTATGTAGTGTAATTGAATGTTCGTTTATATTCTGCTGAATAGTGAAGAGTGTTTGTACTAAATGTGTTTTTAGCTCCACTGGCCAGAGGCCAAAGGGGCTTATGTCATGGTCCTGTGTCCGTCGTGCGTGCGTCCGTGCGTGCGTTAACTTTTCCTTAAACATCTTCTTCTCCTAAACTACTTGTCCAATTCTGATCAAATTTCTCAGGAATGTTCCTGGGGTGAACCTCTTTCAAATTTGTTCAAATTATGCCCCTGTGGTCAAATTTTACCCTGCCCCGGGGGTCACAAAAAATGAAAATTTGCTTAATAAGACCTATTTTGTGAAAACTTTCAAAATGTTCTCGTCCATAACCATTGGGCCTATGGCTATCAAATTTTGTATGACGAGACATCTAATAGTCCTCTACCAAATTTTTCAAATTATGCCCCTGGGGTCAGATTCGACCCTGCCCCGGGGGTCACAAAAATGAACATATGCTTATATAAGGCCTATTTTGTGAAAACTTTCAAAATTTTCTCGTCCAGACCATTGGGACTAGGGCTATCAAATTTGGTATGTAGAGACATCTTATAGTCCTCTACCAAATTTCTTCAAATTATGCCCCTGAGGTCAAATTTGACCCAGACCCGGGGGTCACAAAATTGAACATATGCTTATATAAGGCCTATTGTAAAAAAAAAACTTTCAAAAATTTTCGTCAATAACCATTGGGCCTAGGGCTAATAAATTTGGTATGTAGAGACATCTTATAGTCCTCTACCAAATTTGTTCAAATTATGCCCCTAGGGTCAAATTTGACCCTGCCCGGGGGGTCACAAAATTGAACATATGCTTATTTTGGGTCTATTTTGTGAAAACTTTAAAAATCTTTTTGTCCATTACCATTGGGCCTAGAGCTACCAAATTTGGTATGTTGTGACATCTTATAGTTCTCTACCAAGTTTGTTCAAATTATGCCCCTTGGGTCAAGTTTGACCCTGCCCCGAGGGTCACAAAATTGAACATATGCTTATATAAGGCCTATTTTGTGAAAACTTTAAAAACTCTACTCGTCCATAACTGTATGGCATATGGCTACCAAATTTGGTATGTAGTGACATGTAATAGTTCTCTTCTTAGTTTGTTCAAATTATGCTACTGGGGTCAAATTTGAAACTGCCCGGGGGTCACAAAATTGAATATATGCTTATAAAGGTCTTATTTTTTGAAAACTTAAAAAAAATTCTTGTCCATAAACATTGGGCCTAGGGCTACACAATTTGGTATGTAGTGACATCTTATAGTCCTCTACCAAGTTTGTTCAAATTATGCCCCTGGGGTCAAGTTTGACCCTGCCCCGAGGGTCACAAAATTGAACATATGCTATAAGGCCTCTTGTGGAAAAATTTTCAAAATTCTCTTGTCCATAACCGTATGGCATAGGGCTACCAAATTCGGTATGTAGTGATATCTTATAGTTCTCTACCAAGTTTGTTCAAATTATGCGCCTAGGGTCAAATTTGACCCTTCCCCGGGGGATCACAAAATTGAACATATGCTTATATAAGGCCTATTTTGTGAAAACTTCAAAAATCTACTAGTCCATAACCATTTGGTCTAGGGCTACCAAATTTGGTGTGTAGTGACATCTTATAGTGCTCTACCAAGTTTGTTCAAATTATGCCTCTGGGGTCAAATTTGACCCTGCCCTGGGGGTCACAAAATTGAACATACGCTTATATGGAGTCTATTTTGTGAAAACTTCAAAAATCTCCTGTCCATAAACATTGGGCCTAGGGCTACCAAATTTGGTATGTAGTGATATCTTATAGTTCTCTACCAAGTTTGTTCAAATTATGCCCCTGGGGTCAAATTTGACCCTGCCCCGGGGGTCACAAAATTGAACATATGCTCATATAATGCCTATTTTGTGAAAACTTTAGAAACAATCTTGTCAATAACCATTAGGCCTAGGGGGCTACACAAATTGGTATGTAGTGACATTGCATAGTCCTCCACTTAGTTTGTTCAAATTATGCCCCAGGAGTCAAATTTGGCCCTGCCCTGGGGGCAACAAAATCGATTATATGCTTATTTAGTGCCTATTTTGTGAAAACTTTAAAAATCTTTTTGTCCTTAACCATAAGGCATAGGGCTACCAAATTAGGTATGTAGTGACTTCTAATAGTTCTCTACCAAGTTTGTTTAAATTATGCTCCTTGGGTCAAAGTTGACCCTGCCCGGGGGGGGGGGTCACAAAACTGAACATACGCTTATATGGGGCCTATTTTGTGAAAACTTTAAAAATCTTTTTGTCAATAACCATTGGGCCTAGGGCTACCAAATTTGGTATGTAGTGACATCTAATAAACCTCTACCAAATTTGTTCAAATAATGCCTCTGGGGTCAACTTTGACCCTGCCCTAGGGGGTCACAAACTTGAATAAACGCTTATAAAGCGCCTATTTAGTGAAATCTTAAAAAATCTTCTTGTCGAATACCATTCAGACTATGGCTACCAAATTTGGTATGCAGTAACATCTTATAGTCCTCTACCAAGTTTGTTCAAATAATGCCCTTTGGGTCAAATTTGACCCTGACCCGCGGGTCACAAAATTGAACATTATATGCGCTCATATCTTGCTTATTTTGTGAAAATTTTTAAAATATTCTTGTCCTTAACTCTAGGACCTAGGGCTACCATATTTTGTATGTACATGTAGGGAGATATAGTAGTCCTCTACAAAGTTTGCTCAAATTATGCCCCTGGGGTTAAATTTGACCAAGCCCAGGGGGTCACAAAAGTGTACATGTGCTTAAATAGGGCCTATATTTAAGTATTTGCACATGCAGAGAATATTTGTTTCAGCCTTTTTTCAGCAGTGTAGCGATACAGGGCCATCATGACTCTCTTGTTTGTTGTTTCAGGTCCGCCACACAACATCTCCCGTCAGCGGGTCAATGAACTGTACGGTATGTCTCCATTTGTTTCAGTACATGACAATTTACAAGACGGATTGTAAGTTATATGTAACAATATCATCACCGCATTTAAGATGCCAATAAACATGTCCAGAACATGTCATATTGTTGTAGCCAAATGTGATAATACAAGATACTCTATCTGCACTTGTAACGAATGTGCAATGAATATGTGGACAAGTTTGTTTTATAAAGTTTGTTTAAAGACGTAAACGTTTTGAATGACGAAAAATTACACGTTGATACAATTAAAAGTAAATTTCTTTATATTTATGTATATGTATTATATCTTCATATGTTTACAAGTTCAAAACATGTTCCACTTTAAGCAAGTACATTTATAATCATACCTCAAACTTTAAGACGATTTTCGTAAGTAAATTTATTTTGAAGGGGAACATTGCAATATTGAGATACTTGAAGAAACGAATCGCACTGGACTGAACCCAAACACACCCAGAGTACCACATTCCGACGTCAATCCCCCGACTGATCCAAGCGGCGACGTGGTCCCTCAAGCGAAGCCTAGTTCCGCCGGTGCCGCATTAAAAATGTCCTCGTATCTTTATGACCGCTGGTATAAACTATTATTGAAATAGTCAAATTAGACGAGAATTCGAAATTTAAAAAAATTTATAAAAGTTATTAACTTTTACATGTTTTTGATAAACCTTCCATTTAACTTTTTACATGGACATTACATGTACAAGTACATTAAAACCGAAGTTGAACATTGACACAGCATTTAACAGACGGATATAAATGCTTGTACAGAAAAACAAAATTATTCGTTTTTGGTAACACGCTTGTCGATTGTCCCCATGCATATATGCACAAAAGCGTGATTTTATTTACAATTTAAGTCGTTATGTATTAAAATGTGAATGATTGACTGTGTTCTAGTTAATTTTGTTATTCGGTTGAATAAAGTGTAATAAACCTATTTCTCTGTGTTTTTATACAGGTGTAAATCTTTAACGACGAAAATGTTTTCTCGTTTGTTTCTTTTTTATTTTAAATATTGATACTACGAGATTCGTTTGATTGACTTTTGCACGAGCTATACTATTGGTCCAAAAGTCCGCGTCGTTGCTGTTGTCAGAGATATGCTCTAATCAAGGCAATTGTGCAACATTTCCATTTCACTATTTCTACGAACAGTATTGATTTGCAACATCACACAGATGTTCTAGTCATCATGTGAGGTCACCGAAATGTTTGTGTGTAACAACACCTTCTTTAGCTGACATGTGATTGCATTTGGGTTCAGTTCGGTTAAGATCAAGGTCACTGTTTTTACATATAGATACTCAACGTTTGCGCTCATTTAAGTTAGCAAGGGTGGAGATATGGTGTAGAAAGTATGTGCTTAGGGAGATTGTAACTTTTTCTAGTGAGGGATTACTTTTGGGGTCAGTGGGTTCAAGATTATAGTTACACAAAATTGTGTCTCAAATAGGAAAAGGGCCTCGCTCGCTATTTTTTTCAGATGGAAGTATTGCGTTGTAATTTTGGATGCAAGAAGCTTACACGAATACCCTGCTTTAAAACTAAATTCAACTACATTAATTGGTAAACAATTTAAAGTCTAGTTTATTAGCATGGTCGTATTTCTTGATTTAATTTAAAAAAAACGTTGATATAAAAGTTAGCATAAGCAATATAACTACTAAAGATATTTAACATCAAATATTTATCACATGTTATACCCTATTTCCCATGTAATTCAACCATTACATATTTGTTTATATTACACATGTGTAATACAACATTTTAAGCGTTTTCATGGGCTTAGTTTTCGTTTATTGACCAATCGCATTTTACTATTTTGCGGAAATGACGTTGCATCGTCAAATGACGTCACGAAATCTAAACAACATTCGGGATTTATCATTATGTTTGCGTAAATATTTATTAAATTTGCTTATTTAAAAGCATGTGATTAAAAAGATCTGACACTCATTGTCATATCATACCATATTTTATTAAACTCGTCCAGGAAATTCGTTAGGCTCGCTTACTAACACAATTTTTGAACTCGTTTAATAAAATATTGTATGATATGACAACTCGTGCCAGATCCTATATCTATGTGTGGCCTGATCTCGGATAACTGACAGAAATCGTATATTGTACTATCGAAGCGGACGAATTGTCGAGCGCGCTGTCTTTAATGTGTTGTGAATAATTATGGGCCAGATGTGAGGTTTTGAGCTCTATGAAGCCGGTTTACACCCAAATTACATTGCATTGACCGTTTGCGTGTGTTTATTTTGCACTGTTATGTCTTTTCTAATACATACATTTTGTGTCTCATTGTTTGGCTAATGGTTTATCGTCACTTATAATTGACAGCAAGGTTTAATAAGGTGTCTCTTCTGCTGGTGCAGCTTAGTTTTCTTCTGCGTAAATATCGAAACCGACGTATTTCTGTTATTTTTCTCATCTTTTGCGTTTTGGTTTGGGTAAAACAGTTATTTGATACCATCGACCATTTATTAATTAGCAAATCCAGGTCACGTCTTCAATTCTTGTTTGCTGTCGGTTACATATACTGCAATAATAAAACAGAGAGATCGAAAGATTTATGTCATTTCATCCTTCTTCAAGACTAAGGTGTATGATGTATCGTACAGAAACTTTGTGTTGACACATAATATTGGAACACACAACAGAATTTCCTCGTAGAAACGGAGCATCTTAGTATATCTTGCCGACAAAATGATTTCTTTCTGATACGGTATCAGTTTTATCAAGTTAAATAATTTTTATTTCACATAACAATATTTGATTGGTAACGTATACAATTACATTGTAAAAATTCGCGTACATATGTTTAGGCTCGAAAGTTATTGGTACAAACAGAGCGTATACAAATAGTACGCTTGCTACGGAACGTGAAGATCTTACTCGATTTGCTCCCGAGGCGTCACACGCTATCGTGCTTTAACAAATATTACAACTTACTAATTCTCACCAGGTCTGATGTATATATCAGATTTTAAACAATGTTTTTACTCACCTGAGCACAACATCTTTGGTCAAATGGAAGAAGAAAGCTTGCAAACACTATAAAAGTGACATTTTGGACACATCGTAATGAAACTCGATCAGGATATATGTTGGTGTAATATCTCTGCTTGGTTAAAAAAAACATTCGCTCAAAAACATTTCCGCTAAAGGGCTTGACATTTTTTCTTTATGTCTACAGAGAACTTGTGTTAACATTCTTCACGAAATATGTTTATCACATTTATCTTGAAACTTGCCCATAACCTTTGTTATAAGGATATCTCGAATGTTTAAAAAAAAAAGATACATTCGGTTGAAACAAGTACGGCCGCAATGAATCGGGGAAATGTTCCTTTCTTGGTTTTGATGAAATCTTAGGAGTACTCTAGATCAGAGGGGGTAATCACGTGACAAACAAGATGGCGACGTCCATGCCGAGGCAGGTATTTTTCGTCGTTTTATACCCTTTATTACTTGTATTATTTTTTTATTCCGCTCATTTTCCAGCCATATTAGGAAGAAAGTTACTGGCTTTTATTTCATAGTAATATTCGCACTTTATCTCGACTTTACTTGGTGAGAAATTTCTTAGCGGGATGGCCTAATTAGGGCTTCACTAAGAAGATTTATGGGGAGTAAAATCGAGATATAAAGCGAATTTAAATATACGAAATAAACGCTAATCGGCTTTTTACTAATATGTCTGGAAACTGAGCGTCATTTAAAAAATAAACAAGTAATAAAGGGTATAAAACGGCGAAAAATAACTATCTCGCTATGGACATCGCCATCTTGGCGTGATTATTCCCTCTGTATGTTCTTATATTCCCGATCATCATGAAACTGCCTGAGAATATTTTTTAAATTAGTAAATATATCAAGGAAGAGTTGGAAAATGATTCCGGTCCATTGCAAAGTCAAAGCCATGTGGGGTGGTGAAATTTCCATTCCGTTTAATTACAAATTGGTATATTGTAAAATCACACGAAAAAATCGTATTTCTTTAATTGCTATTCTGGGTTTTTTTAAAACAAGTTTGTTTGTCGCATCAGATTTTTTTAATGATGTATTTGCGTAGTTGGCAGTTTTCGATAAAGTAATAAATATATGCAAGTTAATGTGTCGCATTTACTGAACTAAAAGGTTTGTTTTATTTTCGGTTTTATTCTCGGTTTGGTTTGTAAAAAAACGTGTTTCTGTAAAAAGATATTACAATAATAATAATTTCTTTACGCTTGCTACTCATGGAGTGTACTCTCCGATTCGCATTTTAGACCTCACGCCAATAAATTGAATATGTATTATTTATATCGTGCGACGTATTATATCCAAAAGTTAAGTTGGTACCGCCTTCAGGTATATCTATATCTTAATTTATGTCTGCTTTATATTTGAATGTTTTATAATAAATCACTCAAATTGTTTTTTAATTATGTAGTACACAATTACGACATTCATTTTAGAACAGTGTGAATGTCTTCCTAGAAACTATGGCTAATTAATTGTTGAAATAGATGAGCGAAATTTGTATGTAAATAAATTATGCAATGAAGCACAACCTAAACCTAGACAAACTTAAAGCCGTAAAGGAAAATTTGATGATGAGAAGGTTGCTATGGAATACCACAGGACTACCATGCATAATGGTATGTGAATATATCTGGCTAAAATGAACCGTTTACTTTTGAAAAGGGTCGCAGATTTGGAATTTACATGTTAAACGACTCATAAGGCAAAGTCCATGCTTGATGCAGAAATTAAAACCAATCAGAAGTCCGGATTTTTTGGATTTTCCAAAAAAGCTTATGCCAATATTTATTTCGGAACAATCAAAAGATGCAGACAATAATGTTGAGCAAAACATCAATATTATTTTGTATTGGGTGTAAGCTTTTTTCATAAATGTCACGTGTTTTTATTGCAATGCAATACTATATGAACTTGTATTATTATATCACAGTATCTGGTAAAAACGTGTTTTCATATTAATAAATACATCACAATCAGAGTGTCTATTTGATTCAAAATTGACAAATAAATGACTTTTTGTGTGAACACAACTTATTTATGTTGATGTTTGTGTTCAATTTGTGAATTGTTTATTACTTATTATTTATGTTTAAAATTTGAATGTTTGGATTACAATTACAAAAACATTAATTGTTATTCAACTACTAAAATATGCATGTCGAAGAATATTTCATTTAATCACAATCTTCATATCACTTTAGAAAGCCCAGACACTGGACTGAGCTGAAGTAGATATATTTATGTACTTTAAGTGCTGCCTTTGTTGTTGAGTTGGAAGAAGACTCCGTCACCCAATCTAAGGGCGATTTCTCATTTATGCAAATGTCCTAGTATGATGTTGTGATTGTTGCCCCCCCCCCCCCCGTTCAGCTACAATCACATGTTATTTCAATTGCTCAGTCTTAAAAGATTATCACAGCAAATGCAAGACAGCATAATAGATGTCCTTGGCTCATGAGATTGCAACATTGTAGGGTGTAGATATCGAAAGCGATGCGAAAGAATTCCTTTCACGTTTCCACTATCCACTTCCCCTGAACAGGCGATTGGTGAATACTCTCTCGGAATGTACCAGATTTCTTACTTAGAGAACGTTTTCATGAACAATTTTTTCAAGGCGAGTGCGTCATCTACTATAATAGAGAACTGAATTGGTTTGTCGTTTTTCGGTACAGGTTCAGGATCAGGTAGGCAAAACATTTTCTTGTCGATGGTTTGCTTCAGTTCACAATTGATGAAAACATCGGCTAATAAATTGCTGCATACTTCCTAACAAATAAGCTTGTAGTCGGCGTTGACCAAGATCATGCAGCTTACGGAATGGTGATCCTTTTAGTTGTAGTACAAGGAGCCATCTCGTCGAAGACACTGTATGGCAATATGCCACAAAGTTGTGTAGCTTCAGTTGTTTGCGGAACCGCTTGGCGATGTTCATACACGAATCTGGCGTTTCATGACAGGGAACGTTCCTCAGTTAATTCTATCGCATTGCAGACCTGACGGATGGACTTTAAGATTGTCTTATGTGCGTTCCGGAAGCCATATATCAGAGTGTGGTAACTGTCCCCTGATACTAGGTACTGCAATGTTTTGCCAACATGCGCAGGCAATTAAAGAAGCCTTCTAAAGTCTACTTTCTCAAGTTCGACAGTAAGCATGCGTATCGACCAAATGCTCGCCTTCTGGCGAACCATTTTCTGACCCAGATAGTTTTCTTTTTCATTCTTTTCACCGCTTATGATATTTTTGTTTTCGTGTCTTCTCTATTTCTCTGTCGTAGCTTCGCTTTAGTAAGCAGGATACTTGTTCAACTGAGCTTTCGACAAAAGAATGCTGACATCGCATCAGCAGCAGCTGGTCATCATGGTCATCATGGCCCATGTAGTTTTGTCGGTAGCACAGAAAAAAAGTTAATCAATTTTAAAATTGCTAGTATTAATATGAACATAAGCGTAATCGTCGGTAATATTCTGCGTTCCTCCGTGTTTTCACTGGGTTAGCAATCTTCTTTATACGGCCTCCATCGTGTTATGCGTAGTAGCCTCGAGCTGATCCGTGATTGAAGGGATCGGAGACAACCGTTCCTCGCCGTCATGGCCATTGATAGTCCGGGGTCTTATTTCCCAGTCTGTCGCACACGGACAACCAAGGCACGAATACGGCTGTCCGGACCCTATATAAGAGCTAGAAGTTTTATGCCAGATGTTGCCATCCTTTACAAACTTCACGGATCATGCAGTGTTGGCCTCACAAAGCCCCAAGCATTTTCTCGCACGTTATAGTGCCTTCAGGGATCGCACGGAGCTGCCCGGCGGTTACACGATCCTTATGCCGGATCATGCCAGATAAGACCAATGTTGATCCGGTATTATTATGGGGTTTTCGGGGGGAGGGCTTAGATAACAGTGGGTTTATTAAGTGGTGTCGTTGTGCGAAGAAGTTGTTGGCTGATTTACAGAAAAGAAGGAATTTAATTATATGTAAGCATGGAGCTAGTGACGGAAAATTAAATCCGCTCTGAATAGTTTGTATGAGTAAATTTCTAATAGTATGCTTTATCGTTTATGGAAGGTTGAGAGGTGCGAGATGAATGGTGACAAGTATTGCAATGGTGTTTACAATTACAAAAATTGCACCATAAAGAAAGTCATTATTTGATTTGGGTGCAGCATCTGCTATTAGTCTAAGAACGGCCCTGCCAAGATATCATGCTTTGAACAGCATGCATTCACTTCTGTTGCTCAATTCAGGTGTAATACTTAGGACTAAATTTAGTAAAAATACGGATAATCTATTCAATATTCCCCCTTTTACGTGTACATGTATTTCGTACATATTTTTTAATTTCTTTCTTTTTGTGGAAAGCCAAAAATACAGATTCGGTGAAAAGCTAATTAAAAATAAAAATCATTCATTTCATATACTTGATTCATATGACAAAATAGAAAAATAAACATCTACACAAGCGATGTTCTTGTTTTATATTATTAAAGTGATATTATGGGCATCTAACAGTTAATAGGTGTCTATCGCAACCGTTGTTTATTTTTGGTGTTTTCACTTCATCTACATTTATATTTGTTAATGCAGCATTAACATACTAAAACAATATCCCGGAAAGAGAAAAATAATGCATTTGAATATCAACCGTACTTTCGTAACACAACTGATCATGCATGTACGAGGTGAACCTAAATTTAGTTTTAGTGCAGATTTGTTCATACGACACAAAGACACAATTTTGTTTTACGGATCATTTCGGCTTAGAGGACTGGGTGAGTCAGGTAAGAATATCGAATATAAAATATATTTTTATAAACAACTGGTAGCAAGATGAGTTGCTGATAATTGGTCAGGAACCACATTTTAACTAATTCGTTTGACCTGTTATTTCCTTTAAGCTCAATTCCACAGTGAAAATGCCCATAATATCACTTTAAGTTTGCTTGTAAGTAATATAAAAGCAACAGCAATTCTTCATATAAATAAGCATGCAAATGAAGCAATGCCTTTAAAACTAAGTAATATCCGTCAAATTGGTACTTAATGTATTCAAAACAATTATAACAATTTTAATTATATGACGTGTTTATGTTCTAATAAGAAAATTGTGAAGCATCGAGTTTATATGTACGCATGCAAAATGTTAGATATAGCCTAGGGTGAAGCATCAACTCTGGGATATAATTCACATAACTATGTAAATTAATTCCTTTCCTAATGTTTATTTAAACCTTATATATATATATCTGACACATCATTAAAAATGCGATAAAATTGATAAGCTTCAACTTATATACATTTCAAAGAAACGCAACAACGACTTTCACTATCGATATTAAAGCCGTTTGGCTTATAAAAGTTCGTTCAAATAAATCGAATAAAACTACTAAGGAATGTATAACACAACTTGATCTTAAATAATATTTACAATTTAGAAATAAATTTGGTTGTGGCAATTTTGACATTAAATTAAACAAAGTATTACAAAATAGCCTTCCGATATGTATCTTATCATTATGTATAACATTGAGGAAGGAATACATGCTTATGCAGGCTTAAATGAATAAATTACCGAAGTAGATGTACGATTTTTGACGATGCTGCTTCAGCACCGTCTAAGTTATCATACTGTGGAAAAAATCTTCAAAATGGCGAGCTATGTAAAAGACCGAGCTATGTAAAAGATTGAGAATTGTCGTTCATGCCTCAACATAGGGTACGACTAAAATGCGAATATGACTCATATCGGCGGATATGGCTTTTTAAATGTATTTTGCTTTGTTTTGTTATATGAAAATCGTTCTGTTACAAAAATACACGTCGCTAATGTGTAATGTTACGATCGAATGTATTTAAAAGCGTTTTTCATTGGCAATTTAATTTCAGTAACTCCAAATTAATATCCGCGAATATGAACGACCAGTCAGACCACCGCTTTTATTGAATTGCTCTATTTTGAGGCAGTCTTAACATATTTATCACATTTTGTGAATTTTTAATTCAACAGTTATTTGTTCATAACAAAACGGCAAAAAAACGCATAAAGATTGCCTATATTCGTTCATATTCGCACTTTTCGTTCATATCCGCGGATATGAGTCATATACGCATTTTAGACGGACCGCTCAATGTCATACAACAATGGCCGCGCCCATGAGATAATGTTATCACTCGTGTCAAAACTTTCTTACAGCATACATCGGCTATTTCGAAACTGTCATTTAGGAAATATGAGTTA
Source organism: Dreissena polymorpha (assembly GCF_020536995.1). Taxonomy (NCBI): domain Eukaryota; kingdom Metazoa; phylum Mollusca; class Bivalvia; order Myida; family Dreissenidae; genus Dreissena; species Dreissena polymorpha. The sequence goes on along the minus strand of NC_068357.1, from coordinate 57,715,371 downwards.
TTTATTAACTAAATCTCCACTAATGTCAACAATGGATTGAATTTGAATGATACATTCGATGTGAATGCAGGACTTTCTGGATCGTTACAGCTTGACACGGCAAAACTCATTTTAGTCATCAATTTAAGTCACATTTTGCTTTGGAAACTGTATTCGAGTATTTTGCGACTTATTGAATGACTATGATACCCGAAATCAACATATCACATGGGATTTGCAGATCACCAAGCTGTCCTAAAAAGCTTGATTACAAAGTCTTTACTCATATTACGGTTTTGTTTTATTTCTTCTTTCTATTTTAGTACAGTCGATTGGTGTATAGCGGATTTTAGTGAGTAACGGATAGGTTAAACGTTTTTTGCAAAATACTTTAATTTATGTAAAGATTTATAGTGTTCTATGAAATGAATACAAAATGCCTATCATTGTTCAGTCGATTCATGTTTTAGTTGGCGTGTGTCAATGTTTAAGTTTCAATTGTTCCTTTTTCGAAAGCAAAACAAGGTCACGTTATGTACGCACCGTTTTTGTGACGAATGGAAAAGTGAAGACGTATGGTTTCCTGAATTTTGCAGATTTTGTTTGGTAAACATTATGTTCATTGATGTAATATTGTAGTATAATGTGTCCTTTCAAAAAGTAAGAATGCTCAGAAACCAAATTGATGCGTACCACATACAATAAGCATGAGGGCTGCAACTCGTGATTTAGTGAATAACGGACATGTGGCGACACATATTCGTGAATGTGGGGATTGTCTCAAACTAAATGAAAACTCAATTGAAGTTGTCCAATACACATGTGGGTAGCGCGTGGTTATGATATTTATTAGTAAAAACATCATTTTGAATGAAAAATAATAAAATTATAACGAAAACATCGATTTCTCTGAAAACATAGTTTTCACTATCAAATATATATAACAAGATATTCAACTCAAAACGACCCGAATATAGGGTGCATCGCTTTGAACAGCCATTACTTCATCAATTGTGCAGCGATTTCCACGAACTTGGTCTTATTAAACGCAGACATGAAGTTCCTTTTCTGGAAATGTACATATCTTGCAATATGTTTTACAAATGCTGGGTAAAATTTCAAGAAATAACACGATACACATGTAATCCGATAAAGACCTAAGCGATCCGGTAATTGCTGAATCAGTTTACCCTGAAATGTGCGCTGTAAACAAAAAATATTTGTCAAAATTTTAAAACCGCTGGCATGTTTCAATAGGAAAGACATTAATTTTGTCTTTCGAGGTTTAAAGGTTTAATTACTGAATGCATGGTGTTTACGTTGAAATGAGACTCGAAGTCCTTAGCTATTCGTTATACACCAATCGACTGTATTAAATATCATTTTTAAGTCAAATGAACTGTGTCACAGTAAAAGAGACATTAAGGCGATTGTGGACAGTTTGGATCCAGATCTGCCTGCAGTCAATTGAAAGCTGTTTGCTTAAAAGCGGTTTACCATTATTTGCATAAGTGAGAGGTTAATTCCGCCACGCCAGGTCAATAAATACGCACAATATCTATGAGTTAGCGGTCGACAGTCGCATAATTTGGTATTAATACTAATAATAATGTTCAATAAATACGCTCAATATCTATTAGTTAGCGGTCGATAGTCGGATAATTTGGTATAAATAATAATAACAATAGAGTGTGCAATGTCAAATATCTCTAAAAGCAATAGATGTAAGGCGTCTTCTGATTGGCTAACACTCAAGGGTCAGTAAAGACTGAACGTCGAATTACAATTTTGTACATCGAAGTACAAAAAATGTACTTCGACGTACATATTGTACGTCAAAGTACATTTTTCTTTTCACCTACTAGGTCTTGTTGACTTTCGACCCAAATGGTACGTCATAAATGTGTATTCATACTATTGCCTTCGAGGTACTTATCCGATGTTTGAAGGAAAGGGCCAAGAATGTGCGATTGTGGGTCAAGCTCCCCAGGGGTACTAAGTCCCCGTACCCCCATTTTTTTTTCCGTACCAAATATTTTTCATACCCAATTTTTTTCCGTACCCATTTTTTTGTTCCAAAATTTTTTTCGTACCCAAATTGTGTTCGTTCCCAAATTTTTTTCGTACCCAACTTTTTATCGTACTCTAATTTTTTTTCGTAACCAAATTTTTTTTTTGGCATAATTTTTTCGTTCCCAAAATGTGTGTACCACATTTTTTTTCGTAACCACATACACAATTGTGATGATGTAGATCAACTAAATCGATGCTTTTATATATCCATCCTCTTCAAAAGCATCGTCAAACCGATACTGTCCGTACTTTGATATTGCTAGGGACGTGTTTTTTTTTAACAAGCAGAATAATGCTCATACTCAGAAAATATTAACGTAACGATTCGTTTTGTGACGATCAGCAGTCGAAATTGGAATACAAATAAGCTTTTGTAACGCTTGCCATCGATCATTTAGTACAAACATGGATCACCACGAAAGGGTTTATACTACCGTATGCGATCACAAATCCACCCCAGGAAACCCGATACCTTTCGGGTCGTGTAACACCATAGGGGACAGTGCTGTGCATTTTGGCATGAACTTACATAGGGTAAGTAAATTGGAAAAAATAAATTTTTCAAAGTCCAATTTGAAACAACTGTGTATTAACATTGATAACAAAGGTATTGGCCTACATGTAGAAAAAAAATCCTGACAAATATTCTTAAAAACTGAGCGCAATGTGGCTCCCTGAAGTAGAAGATCGGGCAAAACGGGCCATGTTCGGGCATTTAGGGGAGAAACAACTGCTTTAATTTGCAAGCCACTACAATTATTAAAGGATTTATACAAACTTTCACATGTCTGCCATAACCTCTCAGCAGGGTTTCTCCAGAAAACTATTTATTGTGGAGAAATTTGCGTTTTAAATGACCATGTTGGGAAAACATTGATACCATCTGGGGAGGACCAGGAAACCATATGTGGGCAGTGAATTTATAATTCTTTTTCTGCCATTATGTTGCTATTTCTTTGCTTTGTAGAGGCCTACAGTAAGTGTATGTGGGCACATATGCATTCAATTGTAATTTTAATGCCTTATATATTATCAATAGTGCCTTTTCAACATTCTCGAGTTTTATTTCTTTTTACCATCACTATTTTGGAAAATATAAGGAAAGACTTGACTGCTTTGTCGCATACATTAATTGGTTAGGTACGTAAAATGATGTCTTAATAAGTGTATATGGGGTTTGTTTGTATAATATTTATGTGGCGTGTTCTGAGACTTTTGGTGCTAATTCGGCAAGTGTCATAATGAGAAAAACTCATTTGAAATGAAGTCGCTAAACTTGCGATTAATTTTTGTTTAGATTGCCTTAAGATTTCTGTGATTTTACTGTTTAGCGAATTTAATTAACATAAAAATCGGCACTGACTGGCCTTGGAAAGAATTGTCTATCAAACAAATAGTTGATTTAGACCTTTTAATTTCAATGAGCTGACTTGTTACTCCCCTTTTAACGAATTTGGCCATTGCTAATTTATAGCCGCAAACAAGACTTCAACACATGACGTTGATACCGATTTTATACATTTAACCACACAAAGTACAGTTGATTAAAAGAAAAACACTTACCTTGTTCACAGACAAGTTTAATCATTGTTATGAATTCTTGAAGGATATTTGCTGGAAAACTTTACAGATAAGTTATTAAATGATTAAACGTTTAGTCATTTGTTAAAACATAATGTTTTTGTTATTTAAGTGTTTCAATTTTAACGTAATTCCCTATGTGTTCGATAACTGGTTCGTCCACCACATTGTCAATAATAACCGCAAGGGGAGTTAGACAGGATAGATAGATAGATAGATAGATAGATAGATAGATAGATAGATAGATAGATAGATAGATAGATAGATAGATAGATAGATAGATTGATAGATTGATAGATAGATAGATAGATAGATTAGACAGGCAGGCAGGCAGACATACAGGCAGGCAGGCAGGCAGGCAGGCAGGCAGACAGACAGACAGATACATAGATAGATAGATATCTGACCTTCTTGAAAAGAAGTTTGATTAGTTATTAATACCACACCACCAGAAAACACTAAGCATGTTTGCTAAATGCATGTGATATATAAAGAGAATGAAATGGAAAACTGTGCAAAAGCAACTATTCCTGTCTATCCCTCTTGCAGATGTAATAATGCAAGTTGCCAACCAAAATGGGACTAATAAAAGCTCATATTACAGCTAGTTGCTGTAACAAATTTACAATCACAAGCAGTCTTTGATTTTGTGCAATGACAATGATAGATTCTAGAGTAACAATAGCTCTCATGTTGATATAATATGTTTGAATGTTGAAGACATTTTGCCTATACTCACTTTATTTATACAGTATGCATTTTTAATAATTTATATTCCATTCAACAATAACGGCTTAAAATAACTGCATCAATTTATTAATTTTAAAATGGTTACCATGGTAACCACAAAGTTTTTATCATAGTCATGTAACTAACTCTGTAATATTTATGATTCCTGAATGTTTTGTTTTTTGATAAGTTTTATGATATGAAATTGTAAAATTAAATTATATATATAAAGCTAATAAGGTTGCATCAACATATGAAGTTTGAATGTTGTATGTTCATTTGTTCAAAATTTATTTCATGAAAATAAATCGGGCGGACAAACAGACAAAAAATCGGAACGGACGTAACAAACTGGGACAGGGACGGTCGGGACAAACTGATTCCTATATAGCCCCCAAACAGACTCTGTGGCGGTATAATAATGTGTGTGTGGGGTGGGGGGACACTAGCATTGTGATAAAATGTAATTTAAGCACAAACTGGCAAACGAGTTAGCGAATCAGCTTTACATATCTAAAGGGACATTGAATAACAACATTATATAAAAGACAAAGGATTCAAGTTTCTGAAATGATGTTGGATGAAAGCCAAATAATATCATTGAATGTATTAATAAGCATTAAAAGTAAATTTGTATTCATATGTGCCCACATACACTTACTATAGGCCTCTACAAAGCAAAGAAATTGCATTAAAATGGCTGAAAATTAGGTTTTTTGTCACGAAAAAGAATTAAAAAGTCACTGCCCACATAAGGTTTCCTGGTCTTCCCCAGATGGTATCAATGTTTTCCCAACATGGTCATTTAAACACAAATTTCTCCACAATAAATAGTTTTCTGGAGAAACCCTGCTGAGAGGTTATGGCAGACATGTGAAAGTTTGTATAAATCCTTTAATTATTGCAGTGGCTTGCAAATTAAAGTAGTTGTTTCTCCCCTAAATGCCTGAACATGGCCCGTTTTGCCCGATCTTCTACTTCAGGGAAAATTTGTCAGGATTTTGTCTACATGTAGTCCAATACCTTTGTTATCAACGTTCATACACAGTTGTTTCAAATTGGACTTTGAAAAATTATTTTTTCCAATTTACTTACCCTATGTAAGTTCATGCCAAAATGCACAGCACTGTCCCCTATGGTATTACACGACCCGCAAGGTATCGGGTTTTCTGGGGTGAAATCTGCAAATTGTAGTGGTAGAACGGAAGCCTATCCATTAAATTTAACTTGCATCAAGTGTTCCAATACCGACTTTCGAAATTTTTATAATAACAAGATTTTAATGACGTTTTTTTCCGATTCGCATACGTTTATTAACAGACCTGACTGAAGGAGGATATCTGTATCATCGTCCCTTATTTCTCCCCAACAGCCAAACCGGTCAAAGGATTGATGATGATGATGATGATGATGGTAGTGTTGTTGTTGTTGATGATGATGATGATGATGATGATTATGATGATGATTATGATGATGATGATTATGATGATGATGATGATGATGATTGATGATGATGATGATGATGATGATGATGATTAAATCCCCAGTGCTTTTGCTTTGACCGTTCCAAGGCGATTACGCTAGTTTTGTTCATGTTTTAATTGTTTGGTTATTTGTTCTTGGTTATAAATAATGGACGCTTTTTATAATACGGGATTGTTCTTCAGGCGGTGCAGTCGAAATTAAACTTTATGTATATTGGACAATTTTTGAGTGCACGGCGAACGGTAATTTGCAGAAAAGGTTCAAAACATTATATTCCCGCAAATAAACACAAATAATTGATTTAAAAGTGAACTTTCAGTTTAACGAGCGAGCCAAAAACTTTATTTTAAAATGCTGTCCTTTACTAACACCATTTCAAAATCAAAAGTCACATTATAAATAAACAATAAAACAAATTACAAAAACAAACCATTTTCAAGTTCGGCCCAATCACTTGATTGAAACGGCCCAACCAAAAGAACGGTTGTTAAACAGTTTAATGGACCTCCAAACCTTACCCAAGATTGCATACATACGTAACCACCGACTAAAAACTGTCAAATCTAGACGTATATTGGGCTTTAAAGGGATCTTTTCACGCTTTGGTAAATTGACAAAATTGAAAAAAGTTGTTTCAGATTCGCAAATTTTCGTTTTAGTTATGATATTTGTGAGGAAACAGTAATACTGAACATTTACCATGGTCTAATATAGCCATTATATGCATCTTTTGACGATTTTAAAACCTAAAATTATAAAGCGTTGCAACGCGAAACGATTGAATAATTTGGAGAGTTCTGTTTTTGTCGTTAAATTTTGTGAAACAACGAAGATTGCTTATATAAGGTATAAAATACTTCACGTGTATGTACTCGGCGGAATAGCTCAGTAGGCTAAAGCGTTTTTACTTCAGGACTCTGGCAGGACTCCAGGGGTCACTGGTTCAAAACCTGGTCCGGGCAATGTTCTTTTCCTTTTTTTAATTTTATTCTTGATTTTTTACTGGAGCTTTTACAATCCAATGTTTACATTTATCGATATAAAGCATTTAATGAATAAGTTAAAAAATGCCAAAATCTGTGAAAAGGCCCCTTTAACACCCTTCAATGTACCCTAGACATTGTTCTGGACCCATACGTATCGCCCAATTTAAGTGATTAACAATTAACATTACAGCATAGCAGATCAAATAAAATAACGATAATAGAGAATATTATTCAATTCAACAACCATTTCACATAATATAAATTGTTGCATTCACATCAGAGCAACATGTTTATAAATTTTAGGAATGAAATGAAACTAAAACAAGTGTATCTTTGTCTTCATTTGATTAAAACTTTTGAGGAAATAGCATCATAAGTTTTAAGTTATGTATGCAGATGATCGCAAACCGATTCCAGAAAGATGCCGTACACTTCAGTTGTACAATGTCACAGTACATGTGTTTGATTTTTAAGCTCAGCTAATGATAAATAAAACATTAACTCAATTGTTTATAATTGTTTATTATTCAACATAATTAGAAGCTGTATCGGACGAAATGAAACTTAATGAACATAAAAATGTTGATGTTTTGCAAATAACCAATTTGCAACCTACCACGTTGAGTATAGCAGTTTTCTCGTGTTTGTATCGTATGGAGCTTACAGGTTTAGTAGCTGTACCATTCATACAAAGTTCAAAGAGAAGGAGGGCTTGACATGTTGAAAGAGACGGTCACTAAACACGCGAAATCTTATTTCTAAAATGATGATTGTGACACATTAAGCCTTGGCACACTAATGACATATATAAATCCATTATATAGAGAACAATAATAGCGGAAGGATAGCGATCGAACATTAAAGTAAACACTGTTTTACGTACATAACCGTGTAATCACTTTAGTCAGGTCGGTGATAAATGTTGTATTTAACCTCCGGGTATCATACAAAAATGAATGGCCGTTGTAATGACGGGCGTATTTTGTTACAACAGGGTACATGCCATACTTGACAATAGAGCATCCAGTTAACATACGCTTACCGTACGTTCAATAAAGTGTATGTTCACAGCGATGAGATTTAACACACAATGCATAGTTTAGTTGTAGGAAATTGTTGACGGATTTTGTTTTATTTGTGAAAATGTATTTAAATGAATCGAATATCTGAACTTTAATTATTGGTATTTTTATAGTTACAATAACAAGGTAAACGATGATAAATATTTTAAACATGTTTCTGTCATGGGGCTTCAGCCGGGAAAAAACGACCTCATTTAACGTTTGTGGTATATTTATCTGGCTCCTGATTATTTTTAAATGTTGGGGTTTTTATCCATGTTATTTAAGCAATCAAATGCTGATGCGTAAACATCGCTTGATATCAATGACGATTATATAGAGAATTTTTAACGCATCAAACTCTTAACGGCTTTTCTAACGAAACACTTTTCAAACTTTAATATACACGTTATAAGTAAAGATTTTTATTTTACGTTGGGCATTAAATCAATTGACAACATTTTGAGCAAGCTCACTATAAAGTCACCCGTGAAGATCAGAAGCTTTAGCACGTGGGGTATGTATTCTACACATTTTAAAAGGCGCGGTTGCGTTCCTTATATTATGTTTTAGGTTATTTTTATGTTTTCCTGGTGTGAGAACCCACCTCAAATGGAATAGAATGAAATATATTTTGAATTATATTGCGTTTCACCATTTGAACATGCAAAAAGATTAAACCATACCTAATAAACCTGATAAAGTGTCCGATCGTCAAGGATGAAATTTTTCATCGTGAGCTTGAACAGAATGTAGTCATATTATCAAATGTAAAATTTGAATGTAGGTTATAAAACATAATTGAAGTATCACGAGGTGCAAGAAAACTTGCAACAGCTTAAAGTGCAACAAGTACATTATTTTCGGAAACGGAATTGATGCTGATGCATTTATTTTTATGCATGTGTGTGTTTAGCAAATCGGATATCACGTTTTCGGATGCAAGATATATTTTCACCGACAGCTGCGAAAAGTAACTGTCGATGAGACCACAAGGGTGAAGCATCATTACCGAAAAGTTATCAATCTTCAGTATTAACAAATTATATCTATCCCCCAATTCTTATCAAACCATCATTGAAACATAAAGCGTTTCTGTCAAAACGTGTCAAATAACATATCAATCTGAGAGATATGGAAATAAAATTATCCAGCATCGATATAAGAAATATGAGAACCGGTAATACTAGCATGCGCAAATTATCAGTTGGATTATCGAAAATTAGTCTGCTATAGTGATTAATGGGCGCTGTTTTTACTGGAAATGAGATTTGTTTGTGTATAATTGAGTTTAATATTTACTCGGATTTCCGCATTTAACAGCAGATTTGATTCGCGATAAAAGCCTAAACTGCCCACCTAAAATGCAACGTGACAAAATCGTGCTTGTCGGTCTTAAAACTGATAAAAGATCAACAACTCACGCTGGTGATAAAACATCTGAAACAGGAAAATGCATATAAATGCACTACATCTGTAAAGGCTTTTAATGCCTGTTGAGTTAGGATACATAAACTAGCTCATGCTGTCAGGTTTTTTTCCCATTTTAATCAATGAACCTTATTTTTTGTTGTTCAGGATTCTTGTGGATTGTCGTCTAATAGCGACTTTTATTTCGGCTTTCACACTGATTCGAAAGTCAGATGACTGATTATTTAATAACGTGTACACATATCGAAATAGCGTTGATTTGTTTTGTAATACATGTAATTTATAATGATACGTAGAAAATGGTCTACCAACTAAAATACGGTGCGTATCATATTTTTGTTACTCGTTTAAAGTCTACCGTTTGATGATATCTTGTGATTTTAAACAAAAATAGATCTTAAATATTGAGTACAATTTATGTTTTATCGTTTGCAAAAATCTACTGAAGTAGGTTACAAAACGGGTTTTATTATCAAGCATTCAATAATCGTTTACATTAATGGCATAATAAAATAAAATTTATGATGATATGATACCATTTTGATCATATTGCTCATAAAGCAGCAGTTTATAGCTACGTTAATTGAAGTACAAGTTGAGCATACCATATGTATGATAGTATATATACCATTTCCCACTCGCAGTAGAGAATTCCGGAATGTGTTTCATAGCATTAGTGTTTCAATAAAATGATTATAACTTGTTATCCTAAATATCTGTAGTCGAAAATGTGCACATGTCTGTCAATTGTTACAAAAAAAGCAATTAACGCGGGGGAGTTGACGCGATGTTTATGGGTTTATGGCTTGCCATATACTTGTGAGTATTTATTGTATAATGGTATTCACGTAGAGCCTATATGTCATGGTTTCACAATCGCGTATGCTTATGTATCGTGTTTTATAGTTCATTCTAATATAACATACGATAAGTTTTGTTTTGCAAACAAAATGATTATCTTTTATAATCTCCCCGGCAGTTGCAGAACAATATTCGAATCCCAAGGTCAAATCATTAAAAAAAATTAGCGTTGCATACCTGGTGTTTATTCATTTTTTAATATTTGTTCCTTACCTTAATCTTTACCTCGATTAACTTAACGACATTCCTCAATACCATTTTAATGGACGATAGCTGACAAATTAAAATCAAAAGAAAACTCCGACGTTAACTATTATGAAAGTCAAGACGTATCTACTATTTGATATTGAATTACACAATTGCTTTTACAATTTTCGAGAAAACATTAGCAAATACACGTGATATTTATTGCTGAAAATGAATGAAATGATTTGGATTAAAGTTGTTTAATAAATGTGTTTTGTTTGCCTGATCCCCATGCGTTACGAACTGTTGGTGGTACAGCATGTAATCGACTGTGTAAGGGTACAGTAATTTGAAATTACTTTGTGTTAAAGAAAATTATTGAAAACCACAAAAACTTTATATTTAACGACTGCCTCTTACAATTCAGACATAATGAAGAACGGTGTGGGCTTCTCCCCATCGCAATACCCTACTTTTTAGTCCGAGACCGACCATTCAGTCCAAACACAGATCATCTAGTCCAAACACGACCATTCAATCCACAAACGGACCATTCATTCCAAATACGTTAAACTGACAGTCGCATATTGCTTAGACATGAATGTACTGATAAGACATCTTAGACATCGCCTATTGCAAGCCTGTGAATACAACCAACAAAGTGAGTTTTTCCATGACTATTTTTGCACCTGAGAAAATGCAACTCGTTAATTTAGTTGCGTTCCATCGGGCATTGGACACATTTTTCTATTCAAAATCTTCATAACACAGGCAGGAAAATCTGGATGGAAATTGATGTTTATTGTTTGGTAGATGATATGGCCATTATCGGTAAATCGCCTGGGGAAGTACAGAAAAACTTGGATCTTTTATCAAATTACTGTAAATGCTGGGGATTAAAGGTTAACACTAATAAAACTAAAATTATGGTGTTTCGCAAGCGGGGTAATTTATTACCATCTGAAACATGGACGTTTGAAGGTCAGAAAATAGAAGTAGTAAATGATTTTAATTATTTGGGAACTGTTTTTAATTATACTGGAAATTTTCAGCTAAACCAAGAACATTTATGTGGAAAAGCACTTAAAGCTATGAATATATTATTTAACAAATGTAAAGAATTTGACTTAAAACCTAAAACACAATGTCAGCTATTTGATGCCTTTGTTGGATCCATACTGAATTACGCATGTGAGATATGGGGTCAAACAAAGACAATTGAATTGGAAAGGGTACACTTAAAGTTCTGCAAACGAGTTTTAAATGTTAAGCAAAATGTATGTAATGCTGTAGTGTACGGCGAATTAGGAAGATACCCACTATTTATTCATACATATGTTAGGATGGTTAAGTACTGGTTTAAACTTATTGAAACCGATAACATAATTTTAAAATAAATTTATAGCCAAGCTCTAAATGATTGCCAAAATGGTCGTTCTAATTGGGTATCTAATATAAAAAAAATTGTTAGACATCTACGGTTTGTCATATGTGTTTAATAATCCAAGCTCTGTTGATGTTAAAATATTTATACCACATTTTAAAAATGTTGTTATTGATACCTATAAACAAGAGTGGTTTAGCTCTGTTGAAAATAGCTCTGTCTTAGATATGTACCGAGTATTTAAGCCTAAGTTTGTTTACGAAAATTATTTAGATTTACTACCTAAAGCACTAAGACACTACGTCACAAAGCTTCGAACTTCGAGTCTGCCACTTAGAATTCAAACTTGAAGATATGCTGGTCAAAATATACCTCGAAACGAACGTTATTGCCTTAGTTGTAACGAATTAGATGTCGAAGATGAGTTTCATTTTGTTTGTAAATGCCCTTTGTACATTGATATTAGAAGAAATTACCTTAAGAAATGTTACTATGTTAGGCCTTCTGTTTATAAATTCCACCAATTGTTGAATACAACGAATAAATTTGAACTAATTAAATTAGCAAAATTTGTAAAAGATGCTATGATTTTAAGAAATAATATTTCTAATGTTGTTACCTAACTTCAACAGTTATCCCTTATATTTAAAAGAATATTTTACCTTGAATTTTCGTAACCGTATACGATGCTGCTTATGTTTATATTTTTACTATGTTTATTTCTGTGACATATTTGATTGTGAAATTTATAGTGTTTAGACGATGTACACTGTGCAAGTCTGAATAAATATGTCTTGTCTTGTCTTGTCTTGGTATTAACGCCATATCGATGAAACTTACATTATCACTTTAAAACAATCGCGACAACTTAAAACATTACCAGTCTGATCGCTTCCATACTTCAAAATGATTAAATAATGTGATTGCATACGCATATGATTAATCACATTGGATGTATTGTATCATTTACAAGTGTCTTACATAAAGGATTAAATTACTATCGTACTTTTGTATAAAGAATTGCACATTAGTAAAAACCAGATTTAAGAGAACGGTTTAATGTTCGTCATACATGTAGCGCATTCATTGAAAGACATTCCAGTTAACTGCTTTACAGGGTGCATGATCACGATACCTTTTGGGGCTCGCAAATAAACTTTAATTTATGTGAAACATCGGTAAGTGGTTCTTTATTTCAAATGATTTTTTAAAAACAATTTCTCTTAATAAGTTAAACTAGTGCATAAAGGAAAGTTGTCGATGCGTATGGCATGTGAAATACATCAGGATTCAATGTACACAGCAATTATGAACACGGTTATGCAGCACGCAACGTGAGATTTTGGCACCGATGTCAGACGTATTCAAGGATTTATTCCCTCATCTTTACTGCAAACTGCAAGCAAAACTGTCTTGTATGCACTAAAGATTTTTGCAAATGTATATCAATAACTTCGAATATTTGCAAAAATACAGTTCTTCATATATGCCCCATTATGAAATGCACATAATCCATGAAAAAATGGTCCACGCGATCTTGATGAACGTCGTGGAGGTGTGGGAGTTAGCATCGCAACTGTCGGTGTTTCCGGTTTTGATGGTACACATAGTTGACGCACTGATTGAAGCTGAGCTACTGTGAGTGATTTCGGAGCCACTTGAGTAGGAGAAGTCGGAGGTGAAATGTTGATTGTCACACAGGGGCTTAATATCAAAAGCTATGTCATATGAAACCTGACATTATCAGCTGGGGGTCCAGAATGGCAAATGTCCATAGATACGGGTCAAGGGGCAGGAATCGGCTGAAGAGGCGACAGATAAGTGTGTGACTTATGGACGGGTATGGAAACGCCATCTAAATCAGTGAGAATCATCGGTCGAATTGAGGGTGGATACGCAGACGTATACATCCGGCGGAACTTCCTGTTTCGTGGGGGAAATCGTGCTTAGCCTACTACTTGTATTGCATGTATGTATATATGTGGAATTTGTTCTGGTTTGTCCCATTTTAATGGTATACGACCAGTCTCATTTTAAATCATAACAAAGTCACCAATTTTCATTGGTGGCACGCGCCGGGACGTTTCCCGACCTTCATATGTCTGTTTCTAAGAGCAGCTTCTCGCAGGTTTACGGTGTTTTGGCATGTTTCATGAATAAAGTAGCGGCCTGGAATAATGGGTATACCGTCTTTTACGGCACGATTGCAAACACACAGAGCTGGTAAAAGTTGTGTGGGGGTTCCAGTACTGTAGGATAGCGCGTTCATTGTTGCACTCGCCATTTGGCCCAGTCGTTTCAGCCTTCGTCCGTTTAAATGTTTTGAAAAACTAATTCCGCTCTACAATAACTGGTATGGCATGTCACATATGACAGTCTGTGGTGTACTCCGCAAGATTTTAATAAATCCAGAGTTGACACAGGGGTAAATTCCGGGTCGCCATCTGACATAGATTATCTGGTATTCCGAAAGTGACAAACGTTTTTCTCAATGTTAATGAGACTTGTTGATCCATGTGTAGACTTTTCCACAATCGGCCAGTTGAATATATGTCGATTATCACAAGATAGTTCAGACTTTTAGGATGAAAGAAGTCAGCACATATGCATTGACAAGGGTATTTAGCGTACACCAATTGTGTCAGGGGCGAATTCGGTTGAGATGGTGCCATTCTGTTGCAGTGTTTAAAATTCTTCCTCATATCAATTATGTCGGCTTTGATTCCCGGCCAGGCTACTGATTGTTCCGCTCTAGATCATCGATGTGACACAATGGTGTGCAGAATGAAGCGATGTTAATATATTCTGTCTCGGTGAAGGGCAAATCACCAGTCGATCTTTGTAAATAATGACAACGTCAAACGTAGATAACTAGTCTCTATTCCCATAGAAGCTTCGTATAGAGGATGGAAGATCAGACTGACTCAGTAATCTCTAATAATTGGTGCATGTTCTTGTCATTTGATAAGAACATGCACACTTTGTCACACGTTACCCATTTTAAATTTTCAACCGAGCTGACGACTGAAGAGTAGAGTCAGAAATCATAGTGCAAACGGACTGCGACCACGTCATCAATTATTTCCATATGCTGCTTCTACTGCTAAGCTGCGTTAGACGGCTTATGGTGCTCGATGTACGCACCGGGTATATACAGCATTTAGAATTTGTAACGAGTAATCTTTTCTTTTAAGTTTCGGAGTCGAGCATTCGAGATATTTTCATCGGGTCTGTCTGCTTATAGTTTTATGAGGGGCTTATGGTCCACAGCAATGATAAGATTGGTCCACAGCAATGATAAGATTATTGCATCCGAGCACAAATGAGCTTTTCAAGAGCATCAGCCACAACCAAAGCTTCTCCCTCAATCGGTGAATACCGCGATGAGGTCGCACTAGTAAATATTTTCCCCAAATACAGTGGTTATCCAGCCAGAAGCCCATCGATGGGTTTAGTCTCTAGCACATTCACAATATTTCTGAAAGAGCCAGGACCCTATACCAGTTTTATACCAATCAACGGCTAAGCAAGTTTGAATAGTCGAATCAAATATGCGCACACCATTTTCAATCTCGTTGATGATCATTGCTTTTGATTCGTGGACTTTATCTTCTAAATGTGAGGCCCATGTTAATGATGTACCTTGTTTAAATAGGTGACGAAATGAAACATCCGGTTTGTTATACTAAACGCGTAGGAAAACCTGTTGATAAGACCGCACCGTGAGCATACATCTATGATGTTCTATGGTCTTGGGAAATCGAGAATGGTTTAGATATTTCACAAACATGGTAGAACACAGACCAAACCAGCAAAGTCCACACTATCTTGCGAAAAGACAAACCTATCCGGATTAAGTGTTATACCGTTCTTTCCACAAATTTCTAACCAGATACATTTCTAAAACAAGTGTGTTTGGATACCGTCAGACCAGAGTAAGGTGTCATCAATACATTTTACCTTGTTAACGATGTCGCTGATAATCTCATCGAATCGCCGTGTGTAGCCATCTCCGGAAGCCATAAAACCCTGTGGAGCGCTGAGATATCAGTACCTTCCCCACGGTGTAATAAATGCAGTCAGATGTTTGTCTTCCGGACGAAGGGGTACACTGTGGTACTCATTCCAGGCACCAAACACAGTCTTTTTGTAATATGTGGAACTAATCGCGCTTGATGGAATGGGGCCTGTGTGTGGTGGGTTTCTCGGACAGCATGAGCATTTTAAACCTGCAATTCTACCTTGCATCTAGGTTTGCTATTTGCTAATTTGTGTGTTATAAAAACCTACAACCACCCTATTCCGTCATGAAATTTGAGATGTAGCTAATTCTTTTTCCTTATGTCGTTTCGTTGTTGTTACGATATTGTATATAAAACTGAAATAGAACACTCAATTATTGTATTGCATTTCCGTTTCCAGTTTTACATATGTATGTGAGAGTCGACTCCATATCGGTTTATCAAAAATTATTGAATTCCTCCTATAAGTTGCTCTCTACCACAACCATGTCTCTTACGTCATCGTTGGATTACCATCGGCGCAGTTGTTTCCATCTTTGTGGTAGAAGATTTATACAATTTAATTCAAGGGAACATTTCACAGATTTTGGAATGTATTGAAGTTTGTCATTAAATGCTTTATATTGATAAATGTAAACATTGGATCTAAAAAGCTCCGGTAAATCAAGAATAAAATTAAAGAAAGAAAAAACACACAGTCTTAACTGGGCTCGAACCACTAATCCCTGGAGTAAAAGTCTAACGCTTAGACCATTGGATCATCCGTGCTCATACAATGAGTGTGATGTATTTTATACTTTATATAAGCAATCCAATAAGCAGTGTCCATAAAAAACGACAACAAGAAAACTATTCAAGTTATTCAATCGTTTTGCGTTGCAACGCTTTATTATTTTCAGTTTTTAAATCGTCAAAAGATGCATATGTGGCTGGGAACGAGATTTTGACCCATCTGGTCAAAAAATGACTTTTTCAGTTAAGCATATATTATGAAAGTGCTACATCTGAAAAATCAAAATCTGAAATTTGAGCATTGAATTCCTAAAATTGACGAAGTTATGTCATTTTTTGTATTGCATGTCAGAAACACTGATTTGCGCGATTTTGTACGAAATGACGTTTCAATACAACGAAATGACGTTGTAATTCTACCAGTATTAGTTCATTTTATGCTGATCAGTTTTTGTTGATAATCACTCAATTGTGTGTGTATGGTGATGACAGTCATTAACTATGACTTACATAATTAATTGTATTATTATAAAACATTAAACGCTCATTGTTGCCATGGAAACAGACACTGTTCTTTTTTCAAATGTATTGTCATTTTAAAGAATTTAAGACACAGAATAACAACACATCAACAAAATATCTTCTGGACAGATATTAAACATTACCAACATGTTTATAGTAAAATCAATGTATGAACATTTTCTGAAAATAGGGGTGTATTCAGAAATTGAACATATTGTATAGCAACGAACTTGAAACTAAAATGAAAAAAAAAACTGACATTTTGAATTTTTGTTAAGCATCTATACTGCCATACATGGTTTATTTAGCAATTGTATTTTATTCAAATTAAATTAAGTTAACAGTTGCTATGGAAACAGTAAATTATCAATTTCATTTGTACCTGTTATCAACAATGAAATTGACCATAAGTGTAGATAGAAAATAATATCAACCCATTTCATATATAGAGGTCCAAAAACATGATTTTCAAATAAAAGAAAATTACAGCAATAAGCACATCAATATTCAATGGTAAACGTCACCAAAGATTAAACTTTACACAACAAAATATGTTCGTTTACTTGTAAAATATAATAGATACATAATATGAACACATATGTTTACATCACACATTTTGATGTCAATACAAACTACAACAGTTTAAGTTATCTTTGAACACATGCCAGTCATATTATACAATGTAATAATCATACTGTACAGAATATTTTATAGTGAAATCACTGAGTGAGTTGTTAATTATTAAAAATCTCAGTTCAGCTTATATATGCCCATAAACTATTTTTGATTATTGATTGCTATGTCACTTTCAATAAAAGAAACACACTATTAATAAGATATTCAGCTAATTGTCATACAAATAACAATACCATGTAAATGTTGTAGTCATGAATACTAATCAGAAAACAGTTTATCATAAGTATAATGCAAGAACAACAATTTGAGAAAATGAACAATTGTTAAAAGGATAACAAGCTCTCACATTTTTTACTTTGGAATAGATGGTTTGGGACACACAATGTCTCTGGCAACTTCATTGATAAAGAACGGTGCAATTTTCTCGTAAAGATACCACTGCCTCAGATGATCTAGAGGGGGGATAAACTTAACGGTTGGAAGGCAGCCTGCCTCGGGTCTTGCCTTTAGAAGATTAAATCTTACTTCCTCCGAGTCACAGAACTCTCGACAAATGAGAACCCCTGGCTCATCCGCAGTGCAACGAAAGTGGTAGTATTTTGTGATGTTTTTTAAAAGTTTGAAATAGTTTTCTAAAAATGTCTTCCAGTTCAAAAACACCACCGGTCTAGATGGATCATTTACGCGTTGCGGAATGTTATGCCCGGACCTAGAAGATGCTTTAACTGTGTAAGCAATGTCCTCCATACATTCAGCATCTGATTGGCGCCATTTTATTTTCCACACACCAAAGTGCCAATCTGGCGTGAATTTGGTATGTCCCGGAAGCATCATACTCAAGGAAACAGACTCATGCAGACCTGCAATGATATTCCAAAAAAACAGTAACAATTTTATAATCTTTTTCTTCAGGTTACAACCTCGAAAGATTCATTTCAATATGCTTTATACATTTTGTAATTGATATAGTATAACAAGAGCACCGCCTAGACAGCTCATCTATTTGTCAAAGTATGAATCAAATCTGATCATAAATAAAGAAGTTATGGCAATTTTAGTAAAATCTTTCCAAAATGAAATGGGGGGATTCTTGGGTGGGATGGTTGGACAGTCTTTCAAAAATAAAATAATACAAATAAATATTTGTTTTTTTAAAGGATTTTTCAACAACATAAAATGTTTTAATTGGGGGGGGGGGGGGTTAAGAGGGGGGTATAGTTGGGGTGTGGTCATTTATTAGATGATTAGTGCTGCAAGTATGAAAGCAATAGCTTTGATACTTTAGAAATAAAGTGGACCTAAACACAAACCTTTTCAAATGTCTCTACACACTACACATTATTATACTTTTTAAATGGTTATATTTTAAAGTAAGACAATGACCGTTTTATTACCTGTCAACACTCTCCACATGCAATAGCCCAGAATGGTGTTGTTTTTATTCTGCCCAACAGCATTGTCAAAGTGAATCTGCAAATAAACATTTCTTGTTTAAAATAATTAATATATATTTAAATGGAGATTATTGCTACACCTATGAAAACATTTATGAATTAATGGAAATAGAATTATGTTATGTCCAGCAACAAAATGAAATAATAGTTTTAATTACTTTAATATTTTAAAGTAATTACAAAAACATAGATTAAAGTAACAATTATTACAAAAGCAACTATGTATAAATTTACTTAATCTTTCCAATGAAAAGAAAGACAAAACATTATTTTGTTAATCTCAGAGTATATATAGCAATAAATTACCTCTGCGTGTTTTTCTCCAGCGCCAAAGTGAGAAAAAAAGTGGTGCACCAAACTTGTGACACAAGCGCCACCTTTCCCAGGCATTTCTGACTCGTCAATCATATAGAATCTCTGTATTCCTGTAATATTGTTTTATGTACATAAAAATAATTTTTACAAATAAAAACTATAAAAAAGACTATATTTTAATACGCCATGCATACAAGATTTTCACTTAATGTTTGTGCAAAACACTTGTATTGTTTAATTACAATATACACAAGGCTTGTCAGCAAAGGATGACATATGCCTCCTTTTTCCACATTTTTCTAAACCTAAACGCAAAGTGTTTTTGCACTTTTTCGAAACCTAAACGCAAAGTGTGACAGAATTTCAGACAGACAGACAGACGGACAGTGTGATCACTATATGCCCACCTTCGGGGGCATAAAAACAACAACTAAATAATGCAGTATATTAACAAATGTTTTTCTTATAGTAGTGCAATGTAGTTACAATTAGTTATTATTACATATTGTGAAGATATATAAAACTGATAATTACAATAACATACCTGTTCCTTCAGCGCACATCCCGAACACATGGCACTTTCTTGGTGTCGCAAAGTAGATTGGCCCCACTTGCATGGCGTGATGAGGGTAGTGTACACACTGGGCAAAATCCCATGAGTAGTGAAGTGTGGCATCTAGTGAACATGGTTCTGCACCTGTTAACAAAATGAACCAAATTGTATTAAGTGAATCAATTTATTTAGACATTTTTTATTATATATACATATTTTTATAATTGTTTACCAACATGTACAGCTAGATGCACCATATAAATGAATGTTCAACATTTAAGCTATAGCATGTTCATGGCAAAATGCATAAAATGCTGCGGTTCATCTTCCAGGACAAAGCACAAATGTACCTCATATGAGGTACCTTATTTGTATAACATATTTTTGAATAGTTAATTTACAATTTATGAACTTATAATGGAAATAAAATTTGTTTATTAAAAAATCCTCATTTTTCAAGACCTTCAGTGACATCTGTAGTACTGCACACAGCTTTACTACAAAGAACCGGGTCCTTGAAAAGTTGGCGTTGCCGGTTGGCCTTATGAACATGACATGTATAGTCACTTAGTACATTGTGCCTTTCTTCATCTGACAGATGAGCATTGGTTTTTAATTTGCCCATGAATTTTTGACATTTTTACACACAAATCTGTCGCTGGTGTAGCTACTGCAATGTGGGGGCATAATGAATTCCATTTGTTTCTAAATGTTTTTAAAGACACAACTCTATAGTTTGCTTCCTTTGCACTCTTCATGTATAAGTCATAAATGTCAGTTACATTTTTGTCACATGGAAGAAGCAAAACTGTCTGCTTTGGACAATTAGGCAGTCGTCCGGGCAAAGGTTATGCATTTTTATTTGCATATTCTTCAATGATTTTTTTTATTCTTGTAGTATCGTCGAATGAAAGTGCATGGGCAGGTGTTGTTTTGCAATTAGCATGTTCATTGACACTCAGGCCATACATGTCATAAGACTTACTCATTCTTTTCAAAGTTGACTGAGAAATTGCAAATGCAAAACAGAAAGTTTTCTTACAAATTTGCTGACCATGGAAAAAATATTTCTGAGACGGTCTCGTTCGCAACTTTTTAGATTTTTTGTTTTCAGATGTAAAAGTACTATTTTTTCTTTGGGTACAAAGTTGGGATTTAACTACAAGTTCTTTTTCTCTTGAAGACAGTTCCTGGCATTGGGTCCTATTTTCTAGCAGATTATCAACACCAACTATTGTTGAACATGGTTTACTTCCATAAAAGACAATACACTGGCATGTTTCACGCGTGAAATTTGAAATAATTTCTGCTTCTTTTTGATCTTCTTTTCTAATGTCATTCTGTTTGTGATCCATTTGTATTTGGTCAGACTCGGATTCGCCACACTTAATGTGGTCATCATAAAGTAAGCAATCAACCTGATCACATGTATCACCATCATAATCATCAAAATGATCATCAACATCTTCAAATGAAATACTTGCATGATTTCCCAAATCTACATCACAAGTTTCAACCTGTACAAAATTGGATTGGAAAACTGTCAAGTTATCATTTGATTTTGCAAAAGATTCATGGCCAATGTGGTATAACTCATAAACTTGTGCAAGTTCATTTAAAAATACGTCATCAGTCTGTGACAATTCGTATGGAATTGTAGATTCTTGGGAATACATTTCACTAGTTTGGCTCATCATTCTTATGAAAACTTCACATAACATAAACTATCATTGTATCAAAACCAAACGACATTTTTTGACAACTTCCGGGTGAAAATTCCAATTATCGCATATACTCATGAATCGAGAGCCAAACTAATTTTAACAGTGGTAATAAACACTAGACGTGGTTAAATTTATATGGGATACATCCTTTACCGACTAATTTCACATTATTTGACGGAAAAACAACAAAAAAGAAAGAAAAACTAACCTTTTTGTAAGCAGGAAGTTTATCCATTAATTGATGCAGTCACACGGTGCCGTAGTGTACGATGGGTTATAAATCAGCTATGGTTAAACTATACTAATGTTTTCGTATAAAAACCGTAACATAATCACTGATTGGGTAATTCATAGATTGTTTCGGAAAATAAATAAAAGAAATAAGATATTTATCGCAGTAAAAACGTGTGAAAATTGCGCGAAAAAGTTGTCACGACTTTGCAACGTTATTTCTCGTTAACGACGTCAGCGCCGAAAGGGTCAAAGTCTCGTTCCCAGCCACATATAATTGATATTTTATGGAATAATCAATGTTTAGTATTACTGTTAACTCACATATATCATAACTACAACAAAAATGTGCGAATCTGACACATTTTTTTTATTTTGTCAATTTGACAAAACGTGAAAATATCCCTTTAAAGCACACGTTTCTAATTACTAGTAAATCATATTAATTTATGTTTTGTGACATAGTAGAGTAAATAGATCTAAAAAAACATACGTTGTTTTCGAGTATACATCATTAACAGGTCAATGTTTCATGCACTATTTTCATAACACGCTTCTTGCGGAAAACATGCTCACCTCGTCTTCAAATGATGACATCAGCAAATCATCCACGTCATCATCGATCGTTTCTTATGCCATATTTTTTGCCCATGCGAAACAGCGCACTCTTTATGTCGAACCTCATTTGCTCCCGACCGTGATTTTCAATGATGCCCCGAGCACTTCCTCCACAAGCAGACAAACGACGTTACAACTAAATGAGTGCTCTCCCGCTCGCCGCCCATTGTCTACACTTGTAACATTTTCTCAGCAACAAGAACATTTGAAGTGACGTTATTGTTCTATGTTTGTCAAACCAGTACAATTAGCATAGTGTA
The DNA here is from genome assembly GCF_020536995.1 of Dreissena polymorpha. NCBI lineage: Eukaryota > Metazoa > Mollusca > Bivalvia > Myida > Dreissenidae > Dreissena > Dreissena polymorpha. The sequence continues at coordinate 57,692,548 of NC_068357.1, read as the reverse complement.
TAAGTACTTAATGCAATACTTGCATAACAACATTTGACTTTTAAGGTGTCTGCGAGTAAGGTTGACGGATTGTAAGTGATAAAATCCACATCTCTCTCTGTCTGACGTACGTATTATACAAAGTTCACTCTGACTTGTGACAATATTGTTTTATTGTATGAGCTACTTGTTTACAAGGACAACAAATTGCCACACGTATGTTCATCGAGCGATAACTGTATGGAATAATCTGAGGCAGGTATCATTGCCTTGTAGAAAAACAGTATACATGAGGATCACACTGTGCGAGAACGTGTACAGTTGAAGCCCCGACATGAATGTATTTTTATCTCTTTATTATGAAAGAAAACGCGCGAATAGAGCACAAAACGAAGCAAGGTACCACGTTTTATGAAATTAGAAATAGCATGCATGAATAATGTTTTGATATGCAATCAATTGGAATCATTTAAATCACAATTTTACGTTTTCTTGACTTGCAAGACTCTCCTTGATAACGAATCCGAATCGAGACTTTTTGAAGGATACCTTGGATTCCGGCGATGTGCATAGTTAAAACGCTCGTACGCTGGAACATTTTAATGTCGTGATAGAACAGTTAATACAGGCACTATCATACATAATCAAGAGCAAAAATTACAAAGTAACAACAGCTTATCTTTTATACTCAAATCTGAAATATTAAATCACTCATAAAGCAGAACTGTCAGCAATATCATCTCTCCTTGGCACGCAGACGGTTTATCCATTTGCACATATTTTGTGTTTCCCTGCTTTTCAAATCAGCAGGACTGGCAAAACATGATCCAAGAAATAAGTCGTGACACCCTTTCTGGCAAAAACTAGGAGAGGATTAATAGGCAATTTATAAATGACAACGTTTGTGTCACTTTATTATAAAGCAGGAATAATTTACTGACGTAACCGTGATATAATGGTGATAAGAGTATCCTTGGCAGAGGCAACAGAATTGTAAAGATTAACAGAACGAGTGTGGTAGCGATTTCGGCTCTTCGCCTTATTTTTGTTTAAGTGAGTAATCATTCACAACTTAACTTTTATTATTCACGGATATTATATATGCCCTTTTCATGTTTAAACTTTGCAAGTCAAAATATTGTTCGTATTGATAGTCATTATAAAAATAGCATTCTTTAATAAATCATAAGGATTTTTTGTGATAAGACCATGAAAACAATATTTTGGTAAAACTTCACAAACAATCACAAGAAGTTGCGATCGAAAGAAAACACATTTAAAAGTGCCTTTTGGAAAACAAAAATACACCTCGCAAGTTGTTATATCAATTATTGATTCAATATACTTAATCACCGTATTAAAATGTTTGCATTTGGGCATCGATAAACTAATGGAACGAACTGGCTTTAAAAACATGTTATTTCGTAATATGTTTTAATTACTTTAATAATACTTAATATATTCGTGTAATCAACAAATAAATTATATACATGTCATTCAAATGTGTTAATACAAAGTCAAACAAATAAACATTCATTCATTTTGTTTCTATTCTTTTTTCTAGTACATTTATTATATTTCGCCAGTGTAACTTTATATTAAAATACAAAACGGATTCAACCCGATCGACCTATAACGCATACGAACATAGCAAAAACGTACCGGTAATATTCAAATAGGTCGTCTGAAAAGCGATACTACAGTCAGATTTTCCTTTAGTGCGAGAAGAAAATTGTAAAGATCTATCTAGAGAACAAAACATTCTTATCTAATCTATCACATAAGGAATATGCAGGACAATAACTACATCGTGGTAGGAATGCTGCATGTTGATTGCTGAATTGACATCATTTTGATTATGACATGCAGTGTATAAAATTATTCCTTTACATAACACAACATAAAGCCCGACAAAATGACCAGATACCCGCATTTTCATGACAATGAACTCACATTAACAGTTAACAGAATGCACGCATAATAGGTAAAATTGTATTTTGCACTAAAGGAAAATTATGACCGGTGAGTATTGAATACTCAAATCGGAATATTGTGCAAGAATTATCGCTTCCACTATAGCAGATTCCTGAAATTAAGCACAAAACGGACAATACGGAATTATGATTGACGTCATTTTTGACAGCAATTGCGTTGTCATCCTAAAAAAATAAGCTTAATCAAACATTAAAATTGAAAGACAAACTGGCCGCCTAACCCTATCTACGTTGAGGAGCATTACATAATTCTCACCTAGCTCTCGCCACGCACATGATTAAAAACATGATGCATACTTTAAAAGCAATACATTTGAGGAATATAGCTATATGACTATCGATATATTGTATTGGACGTTAAAATAGTCTGCTTTCATTTTATTCATACCATGTTTAAGATATCTCCATCATTCTGGATGAAAGATAACGATTAAAAAATCAGTATGCTTAACTCATTTATGATGGAGATATAGTTTACTTCGCTGTCGTAAACTACCTTACAATATGCCAGAAGAATAATGTTCAATACCAGGCTGTGCTTATGAGACACCTGACTACGAGGCGGCAATCGTAACTGCATTCTTTTACACACATACTACATTTCTCAGCTTTTCCTCATCAACATTAGGTAAGGGTGAGCGTGTAAGACGCTCTACAATCACATCAGCAAGGACCGCTGAGGAGTGGACATATTTCGAAAGCCGATGGAATGACTTTAAAGCCACTAACATTAAAGTCACGGAACTAAGTATTCATTCAGCTCCTTGAATGTTGTTACGTGAAATCGTGCAAGGACCTTACGTGTTCTCAATAAGGCCTATCTTATAAAGGTTACAATATACTAAATACTCGTTTCATGTAGGGCTGTACTCTCTAAAAAATATCATAGTTGACTCGAAGGCATGTTTTACATCTTAAGTAGCGCACCTCTAATGGGCACATATCCAAATATAATCTAATTAATTATTTTCTAAATCAGCATCATTTCACTAAACTACCTGCAAATTTGTAGGCAGGCTTTCCATGCTTTTTAAAAAAAATATACCGATTTTTTCAAAACCACCTCGACGTTCGGCTGTTGTCAAGTTTATTTTCACCGCTGGGGTATATAAAAGTTCCATAATTAATTCAAATTTCCAAATATGGGCATGCAGTTGGTGTGTACAGACGCAGTAAAGGTGTTAACAGTTTAAACAAGATGAAATAAGTATTCTTTTACAGACGTTTTTTATTACAAATCTTTATCTATGGAAGAGCGCCATGAAATGTAAGTGATTTCAGTCAAGTAAAAATTGGGTCGGTTGAAAACAAAGTGTCATCAAATTCAAAATAGTATAATTTAAGTTATATTTCAAACAAATATGATAGAAACACTATATACAGCAAAAAGGCAGGTTTACCGTTTACTTTTTGAAATAAAAATAAAAATGCAACATGCATCATTCGTATTTTCAGCAGTAAATCACCCAATTTAGCCATAACGTTGTTTTAATTATAAAAATTGAAGGATGTGCATAAAAATTTCAACATATTTAACAATAAACATAGCTTATATGCTTTTTAAATCAAATTACGTTAGAAAAGAAATGTAACGCGTCGCAAAAATCATGCGATGTCGGCAGGATTCGAACCTGCGCACGAAGATCCCAAAAACTTTCTAGTCCATCGCCTTAACCACTCGAACACGACAACTTCACATTAAGCCAGCTTAAATAAGATATACATAAGTAAACAGGTAAAAAGGCTCGTCGATCTTTAAAGAAATCGCGAAATCCTATTTTTCAGATGATATTTGGATCAAAGTCAATATTTATTGTGAAAATAATGTATTCTAAAAGAATTACGTAAATATATATCGAAATTAGAAGTTTGAAAAAAATAACATGCATCACTCGGAAATAACTGATCATTGAAGATCGGCAATGCTCGTAAAATAAATCGCGGGAAATCATTAGGGGTGCGCTCCCTTAAACTATTGTTCGGGTTTTATCTTTCGGAGATAATGGTAGGGCATAAATAGGTGTTCATGACCGAATCCCTGAAATATGATTAACTTTGAGACTTTAGTAAAGCCTTGCACTGAAAAAGGTTACATTCCACTAAGAAACGGCCAAAAAAATGTTGCAAAAACAGTCGATTTTGATTAGCGTCAATTCCTTTTTTGGTTTGAACATGACATATCTTTTTTATTGCATAAATCGATTCCGCTTAGAATGGCCTTTAAAGGGGCATTTTCACAGACTTTCGCATGTTTTGAAGTTTGTCATTAAATGCTTTTTATTGATAAATGGTAACCTTGGATCTAAAACGCTCCAGTAAAATAGCAAGAATAAAATTTAAAAAAGAAAAAAGTAGCCCGCAGCAGGGATCGAACCAGTGACCCCCGGAGTCCTGGAGAGAAAAAAACCAATTAGACCGCTCGGCCATCCTGCCAAGTATATGTAAGAGACGTATTTTATACTTTATATAAGCAATCTTTGTAGTTTCACAAAATTAAACGACAACAACAGAACTCTTCCAATTATTCAATCGTTTCGCGTTGCAACGCTTTATAATTTTTAGGTTTTTAAATCGTCAAAAGATGCATAACATGGTTATATTAGACCATGGTAAATGTTCAGTATTACTGTTTCCACACAAATATCATAACTAAAACGAAAATTTGCGAATCCGAAACAACTTTTTTCAATTTTGTCAATTTACCAAAACGTGAAAGATTCCTTTAAGAAAAGGTATGGTTATTGGGGTCTCTATGTACAAAATGTTGAATTTATTTTCGCTCAAAGTTGTCGCTTTTACATTGAATTATATAGGGAAACTATTTAGTATATTATGACCTAAACGCAAATCTGGCCTAGTCACAAAGGAGCTGTATTTACAGAAAATCATCATTTTTGGGGTGGGATATTACGCGTTTTGGCAAATTTCACGGAATAAATGCGTTTGTTTCATGAATTTAATGAGCATTGTGAGTTTTTAAGAACAAAAATGCGTTTTCAGAGGAAAATAAGAGGAAAAATGTACACAAACTCGTCTTGAGCATCTCAAATCGCAACAATTTGTACTGAACGAACTCCTGAACACGTTTTAATAGTTGTTTACTTCTTTTTCTACATAGCTTGTAACAATATAACAGTATTTTGACCGATTGTTATTATTTAGGTTAATCGTTTTACTCCTGAACGCCCGTTATAAATCAAAGCTCCAACCGCGAAAGCCAGATGGCTTATCAGGCGTTATAATAAAATGCATTTTCAAGCATTTCTACGTGAAAGATCGGTCTGCAATTGGGCATGCACATAGAAAATAGGTTTATAAGTATCGAGAAGTGCTTATTTTTCGCGATGTTAACAGTAAACGTTGTCTTATAGCCGGATAAAGCCGTCTAAGTTGCAAATTATCAGTTCGGGAAGAAAACGCCATGGTCGCTAGATAACAAATTGTCACAAGATCGTGAAGTAACTGTTCGTGCATCTAGAGCAGAACTTCATGGACAGACTGGGGTTATGTAAATTTACTCTGGAGTGTGCTCACTATAACCACATTTTTTTATTACACCGATTTTGTGTAACGCGAAGCGCTTATTCGCGGACTATACGATCAACTGACAAAACTTGACTTTCTCGGCGACGAGAACCAAAACATGAGTATTTGGGAAGTATTCAGCTTTGTTTACGCTAAAGAATCTGGGAAGCGTTCTGTGGAGTATAACTATTGCGAATATAGGGTAATAATACGGTCCCTTGATATAATTCCTTATCGCAACTCATTATAAAGTAAGCTAAGAACCGACAATTGACAAATAGAAAATATATCTTTAATTAAAGTGCATTACAATTGATTTATAATCACTTTTGTAAACGTTTAACGTCAATATAAACTTTGTAAAATTGAGTTGCAGTTTCAATAAATTGTGCATAAAAATGATTTTTCTGTTTTATCGAGTCGGACCTTAATGTATCTCTTGAAAAGATTATGCTGTTTGTTCCAGAGTCACGTTTTATTCGCAGTCGCAGTCAAGTTCAACCGTGATAATCCAGTTTAAGTTACTGGAAACTTTATTGTGCATGTTATGACAGTATATTCTAGTACACCGTTGACTGTCTTAAATTAGTTAATCAGTATTTATAACTAATAAAGTAACGAAAGAACAAGCATTATGAGACTTAAACCATAAACGTAACTGTATAACAGTAATTATTCGTGTTACTATGCGTAAATTGTTCATTTCTTTTATACATAAAGGCAATAAGTTTTATTCCGAAAAGCGTATATTATGTTTAAATTTAAATACCAAGCCTTATTTAACACGCCAAGCATAAAATAGCTTAATAGGATACATCATATGAATTGTTTGTACATTTGATGTTTTTTTTAGGCCTTGAGATAAATAAGTGGACCATAACAATGTATAAAAGCCCGATCACTTCACACTAGGTCATGCGGAATGAAAGGGTTTTGTAGCTAAACTTCGGCTTATATAGAACACATTTGTCAGTGTATTGCGAAATGAATTTGAATAATCTACGCTTTTGTATAAGTATATTCCGTTCAAACCATAAGCACATTCTTATTCAAATTCAACAATAAATTAGCTTCAGAGCATATGAAAAATATATTATATCCATTTGTTCCACTGTATCTGTGAGAGAAATATTTGTCATCATAATAATTCCATGTGTATGATGTAAATACTTAAAATCTTAGAATGATAAATCAGTCTCGAGTGAAGTTTTTTATGTATCGCCTAAACGCTCGTAATGAATATGTATTGCTTTCAGTGTGTGATTTTAATTCATATCTGAAATCATCAAAGTATCCTATAAGCTCTATGAATAAACATGTTTAGTGAAGGATCTTTGATATAGTTCATTGATGATGTAATATGATTTGGCTCTTTATTTGTTTAACGTGAAATCTTTTCCCGTTGAAAGCTTGCGAAAATAACAACATAATGGCATATTTTTTATGTATGACGAGAATTATTCTCCTGACGTGAGAAAAATGTGAAAACTGTGCCATGTATGCAAGTCATAATTCGATGTGTTGTCTGCACCAAGTGAATACCACTTCGTCAAGTTTTGAGCATGCGCGTCTTCACATATGTCGTTCAAACTGCATTCGCAAAATATTAAGCAATCCCGGAACAAGGTAAATATTTTGTGTAATGTGAGTTGTATTTTTCTTAAGTTCAGACGTGTTCCAGGGGCTAACTCAAAAAAAATAACAATCTTGCAACGTTGTATTCCGAGATTAAAAAAAAACACACCGCACGTCCGAAAACGCTTTTCAATATTACATGCTGAATGCTTAAATAGAAGCTTTCAGTAATCGTTCTTTTGCGTTTAAAACCCTTGGCATTTTGCGTTATTTGTAGGCATTCTCTCACAAGTTAAAGACTATAAAATAAATTTGTTTACGGATACTGAATAGTATTGTGTTTGTTTTTGAATGGCTTAGTCCATAGTATTTAAGTAAATCCGTATTGTTAATGCTACTACAAAGACGATGGGACGACCCAATATCAGAATTACGCCATACAAGTATTTGGCATACAATAATTCACCGTGTTATTATTCGTCGATTGTAGATTACGTCTTAACATAGTGTGACGTAATTACTCATTGTTCGTGGATAACACACAGTAACAAACAAAGTTCATTTCTCTTTTCATCGCAATTTATTTCTGTTCAATATTGTCTAATACAACACTTGCTAATGTTCGTGAAATACAAATTTACAGCGCGGCGGCCAATATGGCCGCCACGGCAAGATAACGTGACTGCTCTACTCGATTGTAAACTTAGACTCTCATTTACAGAAAAAAATATTCAAAACTGAACCAACAGTCTGTACACGTTTTCCCGATTGGTCATCATAACAATATCGGTTGACCGACTTTTTTATTTTCCGGTTCAATGACGCGCAGACACCCGCTCAACCAAATTATCATGTTTGAACCTTGCAGACAGGATGTTGTGATGGGTTTTCAAGATAAGTTTATTTGGACTGTATTTCTAAACTAATCGTGTTTGGCATCTTTAAGCATATACCTATAGGCAGTCTCGTTTTGATTTGCACAGTGATAACCGTGGTACATTTTAATGAAAACTTCATTACGTTCACTTATGATTTGGTAAATATTTAAATTAAGATTCTATTTAAAAAATAAGCCATTATTTTATCTATAATTAAACATCTATTACATTATGTTCTTTATAATTAAATATCTATAAATAATCTCAAAAATTTAAGAATCCTATTAATGAAATTATGGTTGTTGTGATTAAAGATGTATTAAAAATTTTCTACAATTATTAATGTATAAATACCAACTATGTTACAATTATTACCACAAAGTTGCTCTCCATATGCCGGTATATTAAGTTTGAAATAAACCACCAAGATCTAGTTAACACGTCAAGCGTACTTTAGCTTAATGCGGAACATCATGTGAGTAGTACAATCACGTGCCTATAGTCTTTTTGAGTTCGTGCTTTTAGATTAACGAGAGGAAAATGTCAGTCCGATCGACTCTATTTCGGTCATCGGCTTGGTACTTTTATATTGACATACTTTGTTCAAATTGTATGTTCAAACTCACACAAGTATTTACTACAGAAAATAAAAATGTTTTTTTCAGAAGCACTTAAGATTCATCATCGTTATACAAATACTGGTGTATAATCATATATGTCTTCATCTTTATATTAAATTCATTCTGACATTATGGGATATTGTACGCACGTACTTGAACATGATTTAACTTTATATTAAATACATTTTTATATCATGTGATATGCTATAATTGAAAATATTTTGTTTATAATATATGCTGATATAGAAATTGCATTAACATAAGGTATACACCCGGTATTGTTCCAATTCTACTGTATACGTGATTGGGATTCAAAAGGTGTAGTGTGTGCTTCTTTATTATATGTATTACATATACAGTAAGTATACTTTATTCTCAACTGCGCTGTGCCTACTAAAATAAAATGTGGTTTGGATTTGAATTGTAATAAAACGAATTTCGTTAAAATATATGTTAAGTTTCTCAATTACATTTTTATAACATTACTGCAAAATCCATGTACTATATTTATGAATGTTGTATTATTATTATTATTATTATTAACGCTAGAAACAGTACAGTTTATGCGTAATAAAATCATATTATTTTATATGTTAAGTTCAAATTATATTGCGAAGTATATGTTAATATTTGCCTGCTAATTTAATTTGACCACTTATGATTTGATAAAGAGATGCAAAACTTTTATTTGAAAATTGCTCTTTATATAAACAATATTCTTCCGTTGTAAACTTGTAAACATGACGAAAATGGGGCATGTATTTGATGTATGACGAGAACGATCTCCTTGAAATAAAACGATTTAAGAAATTGCACAATTTAAGCAACGCAACTTTGAAGTAGAGCTGCATTAATAACAATATCCTTAAATGCCACTTAATAACGTTTTGAACAGAAAACGTCAAAGTTCGTTTCGTCTTATCAATAAATTATTTGGATACTAGCCAACTGAACTTAACTTAAACTAGTTACAATAGATAAAATTGACTTATGATGCTTCATGATAAATATATATATTCGTCAATATCGCATTTACAAACCGGGCGGGAGTAGCGGGCTGTTAGAGTGATAAATAGGCTCCGCTGAAACGAGATATGTGATATATTGGCAACTAATTGGGTTTAATATTTACTGGGTGTTTCCGATTCAGCGGCGCATCTAATTTGCGATTCGTGAGAGATAGCCAAGGAAGTCAAAATACAGATTCGTAGATGCGAACATCACACTCAAGGATTTATCGATGTCAACAAGTAAATTCGTGTTTCTTTTAAACATTTTCGTATACGCATACAATGCTTTGAGAGATGAGCTGAAATTATTTGAAAATGTGTTTATTAAATCCTCAGTAGTATCTAGTATGTACATATCGTGTGCATCATATATTTAAATTTTCACAGTCGATTATATAACGTAGTGTTTCCGTGACCCAATCCCCCTTTCCCAGCTATATAGGGGTGCAATCAATATAACGTCAAACCTCAACATGTTAAAGTTACTAACAACAACGATGTTGTTGCCATGCTTTCCAATGAATGTCGTCGATAAAATAAAGTAGTAAACATCCTGCAATCGGTGTTTATAATGGATATGTCTTCTTCCGATTATTCCTATGACAAGAACAAACCACTCAACAAATGACCGGGAATGAATGTTCAAATTGGACAGTTATCTGCGTTTTTATCTTTCACGGTATATAATAATTTTAAGAATGACGTTCTTCAATCAACGACTTGTGTTATAACGTTCCATTTCTGCATGCGTTCTCACAAGTACGCACTAGTACTTGTTATGTGAAGTGCCTGAGTGGTATCAACTACTACATCAAACAGGACACTTCTTGTCATTTGGAGTTGTGTCACGTACTATTTTAGTATAAAAACAATAAGATGTAGTATTATTATGAAGAACAGCCCTATATTGCATATTGGTATGTTAATTCTTGGTATTTTTCATCATACAACGGATATAACAATGATAATGACGTACTGCTCCGTGCAGGTATAAAATAAGTCCATGATTGTTTGTACTAGGTCGTTAAGCTTGTCGTGGATTGGTCGACCTTTGTTGAATACAAATTCACTGTCATCTTCTAAGGGACTGATTCATATAATGAGACATGTATTAAATTATGTAGCTAATTGGCTTAAATGCCACCAAACTATTTAGCACTAGTATGATACAAATAATAGAATTTAAGAAAGAACAAAGTTTGTCCCAAGCGGGTCTAGAGCCAGCGTCCTTCTGATTTAAAAAAAAAAATTACATAAAGACTGCACTATATTGTAAAACATGTTGCACTTGATATACATGATCTACGTTTTGTAGCACACATTAACGAAAACAAGATTATAATTTCACATTATACAAAAGTTCCTCTTTTGAAACTTTGTTGTTTTAATATGAAAATGAATAGATCATGCTGTACTTTCAGTATGAGCCTACGTTATTAGAATAGTTCGCGCTATTATTTGAATCTTTGACACGAGGTTGAATGATTTTCATGTCGAAAATATGTAAATACGAATTTTAAAATGTGGAGAGTAAAGAAAAGGATACTTTGATCTAGCTATGTTCAAACTATAAAAATATTTAAAGTGATGCGCACTGACACTTAAACGTTTAACATCATGATGTTATAAAGTATTTGATGAACGCAAACATTTTAGCAAACATTGCAAAGCAGAAACTTTAATATTTTAAAGCCTCTATAACGCTCAAAATCAACGAAACTTTCGTAAAGTATTTCGTAAAATAAAGTTAACACCTAAACAATCAGTGTTCCTTATAGCAATAGCCACAATTTCAACGCTAGATGTGGTATGATTACATAGAATTTTTTTTAAATACAAAATGCCCGTTTTTATTTATTTGTGACACAATTAATTCTATTTAATTTCCGCGATTATATCTATTCATACGACACAAGAACACTAGAATGGTACTATGTTAGTGTTCATGTGTCGTAAGAATAGATATTGTTGCGGGAAATTAAAATGGAATTAAGTATTCAAAACAATAATAAAAACGAGCATTTTGTATATAAAAACATCTATTTACCAAGCCACATCTGGTTTTGAAATTTCGGCAATTGCCATTAGGAACACTTATTTATAATTATTTAACTTTATTTTACGAAATACTTTACTAAATGTTCGTTGATTTTTAGCGTTAAAGAGTCTTTAATCATATTACATTGCAGTTTGTCAGCACGTTCACAATACGCAAGAGTAACAAACATCAGTGTCTAATGATATATGACGACAGAAATTGAGTACAACGTATATGTTTAGTATATATGCATGTGCACAAAAAGTAAAAGTTTCTCTGTGATAACAACATGTATATTCTTTCATCAAATTCTTAAGGATCCAAGATGATTAGTTCCTGACATGAGTGTACATTCAATATTTTTGTGAACAGCAAATATGTAATTCTATATTATATTGACAATGTGTTGAATTCGTTTTGCACATTTAAGTTTTCAATAGAGGCTCATAGCAACATTCCCCCATTTCTGCGGATAGGTCGGGGATTAGTCAATTAAATGATTGAACATTAGGCGATGCTTATCGTATAGGTATTGATTGGTCTACATTTACATACAAATGGGTTAACGCTCTGTCAAAAAGATACGAATAAATCAAACATCAAAAGCATAATCAAGCCTCTGATATGGCGCTCTAAAAACGTTTAATGTTTCTCGAAGAACAAAACAAACAACAAGCACCCTATCAATCCACTAATCTGACGCTCTTATATTGAGAAAGTATTATCCCAGTTGTTGTAATTGAAATGAATGTTGAACGATGTGCACAATTTAACCTCGTCGGGTGATAATTAACAAAACAGAACTTTATCAGCGTTGAAATGCAAGACATTCTCGCACAGACTAATTTGTGATGAAACTTTCCACTTCAGAGAAAAACTATTCTTAACAAAAATACAGTCTAGACGTACAGTATCGTCCCTGAATAGACTGTATTTCCGAATTTCTGATGTATCGTATTTGACATTAAACTTGGTTCACACGGGATAGTGTATGGGAATGATTGAGTTGGGGATAATTGTATTTCAAGACATATGTTTTAGCCCTTTTAACTATAACAACTAATTAGTATTTTAAATAAATATCTATGTCAGATGAATATATTTTCATAATACATAAGTACTAAATGTGTTCTTTAAATGTTATTTCTCTAACAAGCCTTTGGATAATAAAGCCATCAAACTTTTGTACTATTAAATTACATTTAAAGATGACGAAAACATAAACACATACGTTTTTTTTCCAAATTAAATATCACACCTCGATTCAATAAAGTAAATTTGTTAAAGAAATAACATTTAAAGAACACATTTAGTACTTATGTATAATGAAAATAGTTAATGATACCCATTGTTTTAAATTTCAAACCGAGTGCAATACAGTAATAGCGATAGAGGGTTCAAAATTATTTAGAGTTAGTTCTGTAAGTGCCAATTCGTTCGCAAGATAAGAAAAATACTGAATTAAGAATAAAGGTACATGCGCTTGCGACACCAGACTACACTATTTGTAGAAAAACTAAATGTTTTCATGTCCACCCTATTTATGCAAGACAGAGATAAAAGTTGAATTTATTGAAAATAGATCATGCATAAATAGCCACGAAATAGTTTCATTACTACAACGGTCAAACAGATTACGTATTTCAATAAAAATAATATATAAGTATTTTTATTTACAGAGGTAAGATTCAAGGACATTGCATATCATAATGACTTGTTTACTAACAATGATATATCGTTCTCATAATTTTCTATAATTTCAAACAGTTAGTTTGTCATTACAACATCTGTATCTTACCATTTGAAGTAATACTATGACATAAACATAACCAAATCTTAAACATAAGCTTACAAGTCAATAAGTAGAGCGATCACATTATTCTGTAACCATTACGAATTAAATAAGGTCTCAAAACATTGATAAGATGTTCTTTGGATATGTCACAATAACAAATCGTTGAATAACAAAATGGATTGAATTATTCGATTGCGTCCGCATGTCTATTTTTTTGTTTAATTTTGGTAATGCTTATATAATTTACAATATATTTTGTATTGTTCGTTCAACGATAAAAAGGAAAATTATTGGATGAGAATAGCAAACACTTGTTCGCTCCAATGTGTTTGTAGTAAAATGTCCTGTTGAACAAATGATAAATTTGTGCGGCCTAAGCGTATTTGTTCAACGGATAATCATAATAGCAGATGCAATAAGCGTCATAGTAAGAAGCACTTGACACCGAAGGCGTGAAACACATTTCTCTTGTAGCAAATTGCATCCTGTGGCTTGCGTTTGTATACGTTGGCTTTGAAAGGTGATGCATCGTGATGCATGTGTCTATTATTAGATGAAGCATCTGCAAGAACTTGCTCCATACATAGCTTAAAACGTTTGCTTTAGCAAAAGTGTATTAATAAACTACGTATTTAGACCATAACCAGCGTGGATGCTTCCAAAAAAAAAAATTGAGATGGGTATTTAATAAGGGTGTTTTACATAAATCATGTTGTTGAAAAATATGGCTTAACGTTAAATAAAATCTATCAGAACATGTACTTTCCTTGTCAAACACGTGATAGTCTCTGTGTTCAGTTCATACTTCAAAAGCTTTTTGTTGATGGCAAATATGTTTGCATGTTCGTTTTATTTTTAAAGAATTATTACTGCTTTATCAAAAAACATTGTTGTTCAAATGTTGACTGAAAGTATATTGATAAAAAGTTTGATATTTAAGATTCTACCATTTCTCTTCTTATAATGTCTCATCATACTCATGACGTCATATTTCTCTTCTTATAATGTCTCATCATACTCATGACGTCATATTTCTCTTCTTATAATGTCTCATCATAATCATGACGTCATCGAACAATGCACTAAAGACATAACTTTAAACCGATTATTATAATCACACGTTTCTCTTATTGCGTGGTGTCTTTGATTACAACTGAAACTATATTCCACAAAGCAAGTTGCTTTTATGTGATGGTCAATGCGTTATAGTTTATATTTAGTAATGAAAATTAAATTAATAAAAGAAGTGACGGCAACAATTCGATATTATTTATCAATGGCTCGGTTGTTCAGATAGGTTACAGACAATGAACGTAAGTGACACGATCATATAAGTTTAATGTTTTTATTATATTCAAAAAAAGAGCATCCACCGTACTTTTTGGGTCAACGGAAGTCCACAATGTTCATTTATTATATTAAGAAACACCAATCAAATATTTCCATAAGCTATATGTATCAAAAGCAATTTGAACAAACTGACATAAATAGGTAAATCGTTCCAAATAAAGCAATCGACTGATCTTCCCAAATCACTTAAAACCTTTGAGACACTGAGGTCAAGTTTTGCAACTGTCGACAATACCATGTCTAAAAGACACTGATCTGCTCAGGGATCTTCTGCACATAGCCAACGATCGACTGCCATATATGAAGAAATGTAGGCCTTATGAAATAGTCAGTTATCAAAACAGCAGAACCTTTTTACTTCCTGAGAGAGTGCTTTGAATTTGTGTAAGATAAGTTTATCCTAACTGCCTAACCCACAACCTTTCATGTTTGTGTTAAATTCTGAACGATAACTTCTACATTAAAACATAAACACATTGCTGCAACACTAGTTCTGACGATTTAACATAGACCACTTGTGTAACTTCAAACTAGTTCCTGTTGGTTTGATAATGTTACTGGTGTCACTTTTAGTTTTAAAGACGCATGCCTGCTTGTGGAGATTGTGTTTGGGACGTCATTAAAGTACTCGTTTGGTAGTAACGGGGCTGGCGTCTGCGATTCGACGATGATTACGGTGCTGTGCATGAGCAGCATACGTAATGTGAAACTGTCGATGATGACGTGGATGATTTGCTGACGTCGTCCTCTAAAGATTTGGAGAGAAGGTTTTCCTCAACGAGCGTGTACTGAAAATAATATTTAGACAATTTTAATAATTATGCATTGTAATTGGGAACCGATAATTACGAGATACTGCATTGTATTGTGTTGTTTTAAGAATAAGTTTATAAGCTAACTATTTATTAACTTGCAATTAAATTATACATAGTTCTCTTCCACAAATTCGGCGACAGCTGCACCGACGGCAAATCCGATGATGACGTCTGAGGCATGGTGTTTGTGGTCCCTGATGCGACTCAGGCCGCAGATAGATGCAGTGAAGACTAGAGCAGCTTGCATGAAGAACTTCAGAATTCCTGAAAAACTTATGCGGAGACGTCCCTGTATGTAAAACTTGAAACAAAATTGCAGATATGACAGTGCTCTGGCTCGATGTTATGTAGTATGCAACAACGATGTAATGAATCTAGATATAAACTACATCTCGGATACCATGACGGAAATGGACATGGTAAGGTAATAATAAAGCACAATTGAGTTTCAGGTTATATTTTAAATTATCACTTATAAACTAACGTTTCATGTAAAGAAATAGTTAATGTTTTATTAGTTTACATTTAAATCTTAAATCGAATGGATTTGAGCGGCCGACTGTATGTATACAATTGCATTCAAAAAAGGGTAAAAGTGACGACCTGAATATTTGTATCAGCCCGAAAAATTAGACTGAAAACACGCTAGATCTAAAACAAAGAGTACATACGCAGTAGAAAACGGATATGAACATGGAGAACGCCGAGTGCCCGGATGGAAATGACTGTTGGCTGTCACGAATCTCGTCGGCGTCGTAATCACTTCCGCTGCACGTGTACTCGGTAATGAAGCTGCAGATAAAAAAATATTTCAACATAAAAGTTTGTTATAGAAAACAACAACCATTTTCTGAAAAGGCTATTTGATACGTTTGATCGGAAATGTGACCAATTTAAATATAAAAAAATCACGCTCAGAAAATAACTTCACTTACGATGAAATCACATACATCAATGTTTTGTGCTTTAGAGGAGAAAACATGCTATACAAATATGTATGATAATTGCTTTTAATCGAACAATTTAATTACCTCTAAAGCGGTTCTTATCCAAAATGACGATTTATTATACTTAAAGCTGGAAGAAATATTTTCAAACTTACGAGGGGCAAAGCGATCTGTTAAACTGCGGCTGACATACGTCAATGAAGTTTGGTCTCAAGAATCCAAGCTGTCTCTTTACGAATTCCAAGAACAGTGTTTGAACTACGAACCCGACGAGAAACACCGAGAATCCCTTTGCGCAGAACCGTAAGTCTTCCAATGTTGAGCATGGTCGTAGACACTTCCAGTTGGTGGCGTTTAAAACCTCCACAATAACGACCTAGAAAACAACATATTTTAAATTAGCAAAGACTTGCATTATTGCTTATATTGCCGTTCTTTATTTGTTACGTTTATATCCGGGTTTATGACATTTGAGTCAGGCATGGGACTCGTATATGACTCATAAATCTGGTTATTTGCTACACTGGTCTTCAACTAAATGACTTTGCAAGAACACGGTGGTGTTGTCAATCTAACAGTGCCAAAATGAAAAGACGGTTAGGCAAATCGCCGGCGCACACAAACATATATGGTTAAGAACAAACTTTGTCTCTACTCACGCAAAAGACAGAGGTCCCAAATCCGGCGACGATAAGAACAGGTGTACTGTTTGTATCTGGCCGGTAGGAGAGCGAGATGGAGGGGTCATCGAATTGAAAGCCCCTGATAAAGGGCTGAACCTGAAGGAACAAGTAAAGAACCGGAATGAAAACAAAACAAAAACGTGATATTAAATACGGCGTGTGTGTCTTGGTACATCATTTACTCAATATCATTACATTTAAATTATTAATTTGCGACAGCTACACATGCGTTCCATATTGCAATTGTTATCTTTAAATACAACGAATTTTCTTCTTTTCGTTTATTACAATTCATTAACAGATTTAAAAACAGTTGCAACATTAAATATTTCCGGAAACGGTAATCAAGGTCAATTGTTTTGAACCATTCAAATAACTTCAATCTTACTTATATGTATTAGTTGCATTGACACCGTCCAGTATAATGGTGTGTGTGTTTGAGATTTATTTACAGGTCGTCCAGCGTCTTCGCGACAACAGATGTATCGACCTGCCTCGTCCAGTATAATACAGTAAACCAGTACTTAAATGCTACTAAAACGGCTAATCCAAGATTAGAATCACGCCAGGCAAGTATTTGGCGTACATGTGTAGCCGTGTAATTTTGCAAAAAGTGTACAATACATTGTACATCTATTAATTAATGTCAAAAAGTTTTATTTCGGATACCCGTAAATTAAGTTAGAATTAAACCACCAAGACCTATTGAACACGTCAAAAAAACGTCAGTTTAATGTTACTCACTATTTGAGTGGTTTATTCACGTGAAATCGTTTTCGACCTCATGATTTGAAATGAACGAGTGGAGTATCCCAACCAGGGCCGGTGTTCACCAACCGATTCTTAGACTAACGAATTAGGAATAGACATAGAACCAAGAACCAAGAAAAATTAAACTTGCCTGTGAATAAATACAGTCTACCACTATCAATTATGTCAATTATAAAATGCTCTACATAAAGTATGATAAAGACAGGAATGTATGTTCAATAATGTTCTTTCGTATTGACCTACTCTTCAAAACTATATTGTGAGGTATGGAGGGATAAACTTAGCTCTTTGCGAGAATATTGGTATTTTAAGCAATAGCGAATACATTACAAATTAAATTTGACCAATTATGATTTGATAACAAGGATGCTACAAACACATCTATAGATATCCATTCTTTCAGAGGTAAATCAATCGTGTAAATTTTGTGTATTAATTACTTTTAATATTGAAATCTTGGTCGCTTGGAAATGTGTAAATCTGACAGAAATATGGAATGCATTTCGTGTATGTCAAGAATTGTCTTCTTGATGTTAATCATTTAAGGAAACTGCACCATTTAAGTAGGCTATAAAACAAGCCAATATTTTATGAATGAAGTACATCACTTACAACGTACCTAAATGGCAATTGTATCAAGTTTTGTACAAAGTTAAAGCGGTTAAAATACGTTCTTCGTATAAAATATCTTCCTTTACCTTAAAAATGGACAATATTGTTTAATACTTTTCCCTAGTTAATTTGTTTGAAGTTCATTTAGTCTTCTGGTTAACGAATTTATATAACTACCTACTCCATCTTTATTGTCACTATACTTTGTATATACTTTTAAATTTCTTTAATCATAAAGAGTCACTTCTTTGATAATATACACAATAAACAGCATGATACTGATTTCTAAATATTAATCCAAGTCGAAAATCATCACGTACGAGACGTGTACCCATGCATCAATATTGGGACCCAACGCGCATTTACACATCTTCGGGTGGGGGTAATAGGCTCTTAGGTTGATAAGTGGGCTCCACTAAACGAAAAGTGTGTAAAGTGTCGTCCAAGTTAAGCCTTTGCAGTGCGCTAAACTGGGACGACAGTTTCCGCCTAAACTAGATTTTTGCTAAGAAGATACTTTCTTTAAACGAAAATTATCATAACAGCGGAAAGAGTCGTCCTTGATTTGCCTGTACGGACTACACAGGTTAATATGGGATGACACTATTCGCACATGCATTGAACCCCATGTTCATAGAGCGAGGCTCATATAATTGTTGCTAATTAGATAGAAGTTGTACTGGAAGTTATCGAATCAGCCGCGTATTTGATTTTCGATCCGCGAGAGATATCAAAGGAAGACAAAAACTAATAGTGCGAGGATGCGAATATCACACTTAGAGATTTGTCGAAATATCAACAAGTGAAGACCCTGTTCATTTAAACATGTTCGTATAAAAAAATGCAATGCTATTGAGACATTGGCTCAAATTGTTTGGAAACATCAGACAACTTTAGTTCATGGTCAGTTATTAATAAAGGTTGAGACGATCTTTTGCATCAAATCGTAAAATTTTCACATTCGATGATTTTTCTGTTGTTTGTCCTGCAATATGAAACGCGAATTTGTGTAAACTGTTATCTAGGTTTGTTTTCAATCTTACTTAAATTCTAACACGGCACGTGCCAGATTTCATAAAAACAAAGAAGAAAATCGTCTATGGGTTATTCTGCAATAATTATGGGCGGAGCTTTTGCACTGAAAGCACGCGCTGTAACTAAACAAAACATGCCGATACACTTTCCACCAGCGTAATAATCCGGTATTTTATGAATAAAAGTCACGTGACAAAATACAACGCTATTAAATCAAATGCGTAAAATTGACCCGATTTCCCACTCCTTGAAAATGTAAATAAACAACAACGATCAATGTCATGTTTCAATTTCTGTCGTCATTAAGTAGGTAAGTACTTAGTAGGTAAACATCCTACATTGTTTTTTTTTGCGGAAATCTACTTCTATGACAAGAACAAAGCACTCAACAAATGACCGGAAATAACTGTTTGTATTTGATTGTTATCTGCGATTGTATCCTTTATGGGAAAGAATAATTAAAAATAAAGTTCTACAATCTACGATTTTAGTAATTGCCTTCCGTTTCTACATGCGTTCTTGCAAGTAAGCATGGGCACTTGTAAAGTGAAGTGCCTGGGAAATATCAAATATAAAACCAAACAGGAAATATCATTATGAGTTGTTTCGCTTACTCTTTTCGCATACAAACAATAAGATGCTGTTTTATAAATTTCCATCCTGTATTTTATTCCTTTATTAAATTATGTTCATTCGTGGTATGCTTTATTGACAAAATATATAAGAATGATAAATACGTACCGTATATTAGATTGTTAATTCGTGTTGTGCCTGTCAGGCAAAATATATATGCATGAGAATCACGTACGACCTTTATCGTATATTATTTAATTATCAGCTGTTATGTCTAGCATGCAAGATATATAGGAACGATAATGACGAACTAGCCCATGCTGTTATATAAGCATGTTTAAATCCAATGGGAAGTTCGTGATACAATTATTTTTACGAGGTCGGGTGGCTTTGTGTGGATATGATGTGGAAGGTCGACCTTTTCACAACAAAGACACTGTAATCTTTTAAAGGATATGTTAACAGATTGGGGCATGTTTAAGTACGTACGCAAATACCTTCACCTATTTGATTTTTATCCACGGAACTGCGGAGAACAATTACAATAAAAGGAATAGAATCTAAGAAAAAAGTTTTTATCAAGCGGGTCTTACACAAACGTCCTTTGGGCTATATAATAGGGCTATTGCATAAAATACGCGGACATCAAGGGTGTCATACATTTAATAACATTTTATTCGTGATATAATTACACACTATTTAATTGGTTCGCGTTTGTAACGCTTTATGATTTTATATATAATCTAAATGATCATACGTTATCAACGAAACCATATTTTCAGTATGAATCTAAGTCATTTGTGGTTTT
Source organism: Dreissena polymorpha (assembly GCF_020536995.1). Taxonomy (NCBI): domain Eukaryota; kingdom Metazoa; phylum Mollusca; class Bivalvia; order Myida; family Dreissenidae; genus Dreissena; species Dreissena polymorpha. The sequence goes on along the minus strand of NC_068357.1, from coordinate 57,671,540 downwards.
TCACTTTCTGCCTGATTTATAGTGTAATTTTATGTATAGAATGTGTTTAGTGTAATTTTATGTATAGAATGTGTTTGGACAATGGTCATTTTGATAATCTGTTTATACGCCCTCTGAAACGACATGCAACACTTTTAAACTTGAAACTAAACACGGTGTTTTGTGTTGAGTAATGCATGTGTGATCGGGTTTAATAATGTGTTCGAATCATATTAAAAGTAAAAGTGTTGCTCGTTGACACGTAATCTTTACTAATATGATTATAGGAGCTACCTAATTTACGGGCAAATGCTTTTTTTAAACATGTATTTTTAATAAATATATGGACATTATTGTGTTCAAAATATTATAATTTTGTTTCAATAATAAAGTAATGCATCCAAAAAAATCAATCCTCATACGAGTAACATGTTCTTTAAGGTCTAGCATCTTATAATTGTGTGTGTTTTCTAGCCGCAGGAATTTAAAGCTGGTTCAGTGGCTGCAATATACTGGATATGGTGTCTGCTTACTGGCTTGATCACTGGGAGGTCTCTGTATTGATCCCTAAAGTGGGAGCATTCTTTAGATCGCCCTAATGACACTTAGTACTTGTCCTACCAAGGAAACAGTTTGTTTCATCAAATGTCTCAATTCAACTTAACAGCTTGTTAACAAGTTGATTTTAGCATACACTGATTTAACATAATCAAAATTATGTGTCAAATCAATTTTGATTGACAGGATTTTTGTAAATCCAATAAGTTTTAGACTGTAAAATTACACACACTACGGGGTTTTTCCTCGCTTTATTTGGAAAATGCCCTAGTGTATGGATTTTGGGAAGAAATTGCTCATTTTGGGAAATATTCTCCCTAAAATTACTGCTTTGGGAAATGAAAAAGCTGGTATAAGTTAGGATTTTTGGGAAAACTGCATGATTTTAAAGAAATTTTCAATTGGGAAGCGGCCTTTAATAGGCCTCTGTTATATAAGGCTGAAAAGCCCTGCACTTAGTATTGAAAGCCATACCTGGAGCTTTCGTCTGCCATACCTGGAGCTTTCGTCCGTGTAAGATACAAAACTTCACATCATTTATTTGCACATAAAATAATAGTTACACAATTAGTAATACTAAAATACTGCCATCAACTTACAGGAATATTTACGTATATGGAATTACAAAGTGATGTTATCTTCTGAAAAACTGTGGAATCAATGAAGTAACATTTTATTACCTTTTACAAAATTTACAATGTTGGTTTTGTACGAGCGATTGAACATTTATCATGGAACAACAAGTAACAAACAATTTATAAATTACACAATAGAAAGGAAATCATATCAATGTCATTATGCATTGACTACACAAGCTATTTGCTATTGTTTAGAATTACACTATCTTACTAAAAATGATCACAACAGGTACTAAGTGCTTTTACATACTTGTGGTGAGTTTTGTATTACTAGTTTGACATTTATTGGCAGACACATGTCGATATACAGGCTAAATTTGAATGGGAACCTTCATATTTCTTCAGCATAATTGCCTTCAAATTATTAATTTTACAACACTTTGACGATGTTTGCACATCTGATCGTATAATGCCATAGCTGATTTTTTTTTATAGATAGACAGATATAGACTTGTTAAAGTTCTATAAAAGTTCACACATGTTCTATCAAAGTAAACCAACGGAACCAATAAACAAGATCACCACAGCTAATAACAAGATGAGTATTCAAGAAAGGTAATTGCATCGCGAAAATATATGTCGCGTGGCAATGTTTTTTTAGATGCATCCCCTTTTGCCCGTGTGATGGTGGGTTGTAAAGTCGTCTATTAACGCATGCATTTAAGCAAACATAGCATGACTGAAACTACATTATTTTGATAATATTGCGTAACAGGTTGCCAGCACATTCAATCAGTAAAGAGGCATACATAATTGTCTTACGACATAAAACGACATGAATCGGAAACTTTGTATATGTTTGAGTACCCATGTATCTGCAGAAATAGTAAAGTTTCTATGCTAACGAAATATATTGTTATTTTGAAAAATCCTTGAAGTTGAGAAGTTTAGGGGATTAGCCGCTGTCGTCATAAATGTATTTTTAGTCTGATAAGGAGCTGCGTGCACTGATTAACAAAATAAATCACGATTGATAGAAATAGTGTATTTAGTTAGGAGAGCGAGACTTTGTTGAAAGATGTGCAAATATAGGCAATAAATCATATATAGCTCTCTATTAGAAATTTATGGCAGCGACCTTTTTGGCTATTTTCACCAGACATAAATTATTTTCATTATTGGAAGACTCGTTGTTTAAATTGTGGCTTTCTTAGATGGAATTTAAAACAATGCTCTTTGCTCAATATGAACTGGTTTAAACGCATTGTATGGAAATACCATTATCATGAATTTTCTTTTTTTTAAGTATTTGCATTTATATTTGCATTGCTATGATTATGTATGTTATTCATGTATTTGTTCAAACGAAAGAATTTAAGAAAAGGATATCGTTGTAGTAATGCGACTGTTTAAAGTCTGGAATTTGAATTAAAATAAAATAAATTTCCATTTTGGTGCGTTATGACTTACGTTCAGTTTTTACAATAAAATCGGTCTAATACAGTGTACAGATCGATAAAAAAAACTATATCAGTCGACCAGCCTGTACGAAAAGCTGCATTAATCAAACATTTTTTGCTATTTCTCCCATTCTTCTTTTTTCCAATCAATTGTATGATGTCAATCTTTCTGCATTAGTTTTATATTCCCGTTTGATTGATTCATAACTGGACAGTACCGTACTATGCGTTGCAAATTTGATAAAAAAAATGGATTGTATTAATTGACACTTGCCTGATTTTTATGTTATCGTTATCTCTGTGTAAATATAAATGTGCTAATCACAACCGGACATGCACTGATGGCATACATATTAATATTGTCTGATCCGATTGGTCAATAGTTGTATCCCCAGTTCAGTGTAGAATGGAAGATCTAACATTACTCGATGTCAACATGCAGCACAGTGCAAAACCGATCATTGACACGGAAAATAAACTATAATGGTCATTGTATTAACCCTTTTCAGTACTGTTCGAGTTTCAAATATAAAAAAAGATAACAGAAAGATTTTAAAGTTTTATCAATTACAAAACGGCGATTATTTTTTGTGCAGACATTAAATCGTCTAAATTCTCAAGTTTCATTTCATTGGTTGGCCTAAGGTTATTACAAGTATTGTTTTTCATTGTTATAAAAAACATTTGTCGTAAACTCGAAGGGAGTATAATTTTTAAATTATGCGATTAGCGACGCGTATAAATAGTGACACAAATGTTGATTCAATTCTAAATTTACTGAGTGCAATATATAACGCTGTGCGTCAAATGTAATCAATCGCGTAGGTAGTCATATAATCGATGTTGCAACCGATCATAAAAATGTATTCGCGTAGCTTTAAAAATAAGTGCAGAAAGTTAACAAAAACGCACACCATAACACGGACGCTGTGACACGTACTGCTTGAAATCTTCGGGTACCTATGTGTGCATTCAATCTTTGTGTAAAGAGAAAACATAAAATTATGCATAATATCGATAATTTGTTTTATACGCTTGGAAATTGAAGCTTTTGTGTAAGTTTGCTTTGGACTATAATACAGTTTCATATATGTTTTCTTAATTTCCTTACATACATTCCAGCTGTTTTGTCTTCTTTGAATAAGTTATGTGTGTGTATCTCCGTGACTAAATGTTAAACGCGCGGTCAAACAATGGATAACAAAAGCTACTTGCCAACATATTAAAAACGCGGTAATTAAACAAAACTTCCTTGAGGTGAAATTTGTAAGCATTTGTTGTTTATTCTACCAACAAAAATAACAACACTCGTAGTTATTGTTTTGCAGTTTGCCTTATTTACCGAAAGATAACATGGGGTTATGAGAGGACAAATAGACAAATGTTGTGATTCCCGAGCATTGCATAATTAACAAGTTTTGATCCCTGTGTATTCGGCAAAGTTTAGACAGCTTATTAGCGCGGAGCTCAACATCGCTAAGCAAAATATAAACAAAAATACTTTAAATACAACACTCACCATGCAAAAACCATGTGTTTAAGGTTTTATTATACTGGTAAGTTTGCATATGGTGTAATTTTCTGGTTCAAATTATCGGTTAATTAAAAAAATTATCATTATCATCATCATCATCATTTTCATAAGTAGCATATATTATAATTATTATAACTGTTATTATTACCAGTATTATTATTAGTAGTAGTAGCAGTAGGAATAGTAGTAATAGATGTACATGTAATAGTAGTAAAAGAAGTAGTTATGGTAGTAGTAGTATTAAGTGTATTACTTGTATTATTAGTATTATTAGATTATTCAAACAATAGACGTTGATGTTGAATCTGTAAAATAACGATGAGCCACAATGCTCTAAAGTTAATAAAACGTTTGATCTGTTCAGTTCAACTAAATCCATTTAATTAATGCCTTAAAGGGATCTTTACACGATTGTGTTAATTGGCAAAAGAAAATAAAAAATGTTTCAGATTGGCAAATTTTCGTTGTATTTAAGAATTTTTTTTAGGAAACAGTAATGCTGAACATTTACCATGCTCTTAATATCAATTATGTGCATCTTTTGACGATTTAAAACCCTGAAAATTATAAAGCGTTGCAACGCGATTCGATTTAATGATTTGGAGAGTTTTGTTGTTGTTGTTAAATTTTGTGACAGTACGAGGATTATTTGTGTAAAGTATAGAATACAACAAACATAGTATGAGCAGGATTGCCGAGTGGTCCAGACAACAATCATAGTATGAGCACGGATTGCCGAGTGGTCTATACAACAATCATAGTATGAGCACGGATTGCCGAGTGGTCTAATACAACAATCATAGTATGAGCACGGATTGCCGAGTGGTATACAACAATCATAGTATGAGCACGGATTGCCGAGTGGTATACAACAATCATAGTATGAGCACGGATTGCCGAGTGGTATACAACAATCAAAGTATGAGCATGGATTGCCGAGTGGTATACAACAATCATAGTATGAGCACGGATTGCCGAGTGGTATACAACAATCATAGTATGAGTACGGATTGCCGAGTGGTCTATACAACAACCATAGTATGAGCACGGATTGCCGAGTGGTCTAAACAACAATCATAGTATGAGCACGGATTGCCGAGTGGTATACAACAATCATAGTATGAGCACGGATTGCCGAGTGGTATACATCAATCATAGTATGAGCACGGATTGCCGAGTGGTATACAACAATCATAGTATGAGCACGGATTGCCGAGTGGTATACAACAATCATAGTATGAGTACGGATTTCCGAGTGGTCTATACAACAACCATAGTATGAGCACGGATTGCCGAGTGGTCTAAACAACAATCATAGTATGAGCACGGATTGCTGAGTGGTCTAATACAACAATCATAGTATGAGCACGGATTGCCGAGTGGTCTAATACAACAATCATAGGATGAGCACGGATTGCCGAGTGGTATACAACAATCATAGTACTAGTATGCGCACGGATTGCCGAGTGGTATTCAACAATCATAGTATGAGCACGGATTGCCGAGTGGTATACAACAATCATAGTATGATCACGGATTGCCGAGTTGTCTATACAACAATCAAAGTATGAGCACGGAGCCGAGTGGTATACAACAATTATAGTATGAGCACGGATTGCCGAGTGGTATACAACAATCATAGTATGAGCACGGATTGCCGAGTGGTATACAACAATCATAGTATGAGCACAGATTGCCGAGTGGTCTATACAACAATCAAAGTATAAGCACGGATTGCCGAGTGGTCTATACAACAATCATAGTATGAGCACGGATTGCCGAGTGGTCTAAGTATAAAAAACAGCAATCATAGTATGAGCACGGATTGCCGAGTGGTCTATACAACAATCATAGTATGAGCACGGATTGCCGAGTGGTCTAACCGATAGACTTTTAATCCAGGGATTAGTGGTTCGAGCCCAGTAGAGGGTTACTTTTTTTCTTTTTTAATTTTATTATTGTTTATTAGAGCTTTTTACATCCAATGATTACATTTCTCAATACAAACCATTTAATGACAAACTTTAGTACATGCCAAAATCTGCGAAAAGGCCGCTTTTCCATGTTGCAATAGTCCCATAGGACAATTAAGACCGGAGGGTTGGGTGATTCAGTCTCCTTTTATACTTGTGTGACACGACGAATCTGCAGACACGGTTTAAATTCTTCCTGCTGTCCGATTGTTCGATTGCAATAATGTAGTGAGCGTAGTAAACTTCAATCAAGCTGTGCTTCACAGACCAACTAACCACGCTGAATTAACTGACAAGTAAATATAGTGGTTTTAAACCTCCGAGTAAAACAACGACATATGTATACAAATTAACACCTGATTTAAATTATGATTTTAAAAATATGTCTCCGTTCAGTTTTCGTTGAAAATAGTGGTTTGATCACAGATAGAGTGTTGACATAAAAATACGCTTCGTTGTTACAGTACATCGTAGACGCATTCAATTATATCGTCTAGTCTTCAAATCCTCGAACAGTTATCGCATCTGAAAATACACAAAGGAAAAATGTGAAAGTTTGTGTGTATGTATGTTGAAAAGGAACTTACAATCACTTAACTGTCTTTTTTTTCAAAATAACATAATATGTTGTAAACTATTCATGATTATGTTGATAATCACATTTTTATCAACGCTCAGAATAGTATAAATGATACAATGACATGATTAACGAGATTTCCCGTGTGCTGTACATTGAATAGCATTAATACAATCTTATTTATACATAACCAACAATTTTTAACTTTAAACACTTGCTTTGTAAAAACAAAATGATTTATTGTCGAGCCAAAAAAAATAACTAAGCGTCAAAGCGTCAAAGCAGCGATGCGTCTCAGAGGTGAAACACAAACTATCCACAACATCTTGACTCTGTGCAACCATGATGGTGATAAATCACTTTGCAGGTTTTTAACGAATTTTTTTTTTTTTATTGGAGGGCCGTTGTAAGATAAAGGTTGAAATGCATGTTCTCACTCTAATGTTCTCACTTTAATCACTCACTCACGACACAGTTCCATACGAAAACGTGCATGGGGCTTAATGAGAAATTTGAGACTGGCATCTGTTTTTGTTAGGAATGACGCAACCACAAATGTCTTGGGGATACAATATTCTATAGCAATAGCTAAAGTATAGGCACAGTATAATTTTACGACGGACTGCAATGCATAATTCCGATAAAAAAGCAAGTAAATGACCTCGTTTTAACAAAAGTCAATGGATCCCATTCTCGATTTAAAATTGTCTATCGGAAACATATAAAATATCTACTGGTGGGGTAGTTTTAAATAATTCGCGTATGGATATTGTATTGATTGAAAACGTGCATTGTTCTTTTGGACATTTGCAAATTGTATGCACGAAAAGGCTATGTAATCCGTATAATATATAGCTGAACCTAATCATGCCCAGTTCTCAATTATAAACTATTTAATGAAAGTTGTATATCAAATAAATATGTTGAGTCGAATTGATGAAGTAAAAGACAGTCAACAGAAATCGAACGGACGGACAAAAACAGCTGTATAATCAATTATACCCTACTGGAGCAAACTAGCACGCTTTCGTCACCGAATCATTGTAAATACTTATCCTATGCGAAAAAGTGCATGTAATGAAAATATGCATTTTAACCTTGATTACATTCTGTTTTGTTAATTATCACCCGTTGAGGTTAAATTGTGTAAATCGATACCGTGCATTTTCAAAGAATTAATGGCATAATAAATTCTCGGTATTAGAGAAACATAAAATGTTTTTTGAAAGTCAGAATAGTTGCTTGATTAGATGGTTGTTGTTTGTTTTATTTCTTGAACTATCTGTCTTATATCATGTTGAAATTAATTCTATGTGAGTCAGGGCGAAGAAAAATCTATACAATTAGGTCTAACTGAATTTTGCTATGATGACCCAACCCTCGGAAGAGATGGGGATAAATGCATATGAACCTCTCCGTCGGTAAGTTTGTAGGTCTGAAGCTCATTTAGTTTTGCACGAAATGTTGAGAAAGCTTTGGCGTACGATCAGGTTGGAACGCTGGTAATATATATTAAAACGGAATTATGCATATCGATCTTAATGCATCTGGTTGAAGATCAAGGTTACGTCCATTTTTGGTTTACCCGTTTACTTCGTAATGGCTGTACACACTAAACGACTTAAAACACGTGATAAAAACAGGAAAAATATCGTCGACAATCTTTTCAGAACCCGGCGTATTCAACATCATGATCATCATGATCATCATGATCATCATGATCATCATGATCATCATGATCATCATGATCATCATCAGCATCATCATCACCATCATCATCATCATCAATATCATAATCATCATCATCATCTTCTTCTTCTTCTACTTCTTCTTCTTCTTCTTCTTCTTCTTCATCATCATCATCATCATCATCATGTTCACCATCATCATGCTCATCATACTCATCATCATACTCATCATCATCATCATACTCATACTCATCATCATCAATATCACCACAGTCACCACCATCATTATCATCATCATTATCATCAGCAGCATCATCTTCATCATCATCATCATCATCATCATCATCATCATCATCATCATCATCATCATCATCATCGTTTCTATTTAACAATCTTCATGCAAATACGGCATTGATTTATTTGTTTGATGTTATCATTTACATATTATTAAATACATGAACAAATGATAAATATAATTACTGATTTATATATTTCCGTCATTTCATGCTTTTCATATCAATCAGAGGAAGTTTCCGAAGTAATGAAACATGCAGATAGATAGTTGCAGTTAAAAGTGAAACGGGGCCTAGCTTTCCTTATAACAGTTTAACAACATATGTTGTACTTCTATATAATGAATATTATATTCAGCTTACAGAGTTTTTCATTAGACAATACTGACTAAGTTTTTTATTAATTACGCTATACGCTATTTGTTTAAGAAAACTTACTTGCGAATGACAAGAAGTCTAGTGTTTTGTTCGTCAACACATATACACATGTATACGAATATGATAAACACAATTTATCATATTGCACAATTAATACAATATGTCACAAATATATAATTGTATTTATCAAAACACAAATTTCAAAATAATCATTATTTAACCTCACCTTTCATGTGTGATGTATACATGGAACATGTTCACACTTATTCGAATGTTCTTTTATTTATTGTATATCGCTGGTATAATTGATATAACAATCCAATTGATAAGTTAATTTGTCAAGTGCTTAGTAAGATACCTTTGAGAAGTCACAAGTGTCTTTTCCTATCACCGAGTGAGTTCTAATAAAAATATCTTTAAAAAAGCAATTAAACCCTATTGAGACAATTAATATATCCGTAATTATCGTTTCTTATTTACAATCGATTGCTCGAGAAGTTTTCATTTCATATTCTCTGGCGAAGGTCAATAACCAAGACAGGATAAGATTGAAGCCCTTTGACAATAAAAGGACATTGAGCTACGCGAAAGTTGGTTGGTGATTAGTACGAATAAAAGGTTTATTAATGGTAATTATGATATTGTTTAACACTGCTGTTTTTGTTGATGGTGTTGTTGATAATGATAAAGATGAAGATGACGACGACGAAGACGAATATGATGATGACGATGATTATGATGATGATAATTATGAGATGGCGAGATGAAGATGAAGATGATGAAGATGATATTGATAAGGATAAGGATAAGGATGATGCTGCTGCTGATGGTGCTGTTGCTGCTGCTGCTGCTGCTGCTGCTGCTGCTGATGATGATGATGATGATGATGATGATGATGATGATGATGATTTGTACTCGTGGTTAAGCAATTAAACCCTCTTAATAGATGATATGAAATTGCTAAAGTATTCTAGTGGATTAGCAACCGTAACATCTTTATGTAAGCCACTCCTATTCTTAATTCTCTTGTTAAATGATGCAAACTTTTGTAGATCTTTTTTTTTCTTACCAAGTAAGGAGTCGACCACATGACAAGATGTTTTTACTACGTCCGTATGCGATCATTTAAGAAGGATTGTGAATATACTTAATTATTCATTGTTGTCTAAACTGATTTTTTTGTATACACATCCTTTACTAAGTTCTTTGTCACACTTAAGATTTGTGATGGATAGTTTTATTTGCTGGTGTTGTTGTTATTTGGTTAATTATTCAATTATATTGAAGATGCAAGGTCTTAAAAAAGTTTGAGTTATACGTTTGGTTGCTTCAATCAATTGATACTGAGATGTAACTAATCTGCTAAGTTGCAGCTAAAACGGTACGCGTTCGTTGACTTACTCTTCTGTAAATGAGAATACTTACGTAATCGGTATTCCATGTTTGAAAGTCCAATCCGAACACTTAACAGAAACACCGGTAGATCGTGCAGAATTCTTAAGGGGCGGGTCTGTCAGAGCATATTGGTTTTAATACACGCATTCAATACATAATTATAATACTGGTATATGAACTGGTAAAAGCACACAACGCGATGTATAGAATAACAAAATGTATTTATTTCGACCAGAAGTATTCATTCAAGTCAAATATAAAAGGCAAAACACTGAACATACAAATTGAAATTGTAGACGATAAATAATTGCATAATAAGCGCAGTCTAACATATTAAGTATTAATCTAAAGTAAATGCTACTGTCGCTGCGGGCTATTTTCTTATCATGATTACATATTTATTATTGCGGTATATCAATTTAATAAATGGCTTTTCGCATGAAATTTCACTAATTCGTTGATTTGTGAACAACATATGTATATTGCCTTTGTGAATAAATGTCAAGGCCTAGTCATAACCAAATCTTACGAATAAACTTACAATATGACGAATAGAGCCATCACATTATTGTTAATAAAAAAATATTCGGATATGCAGCTACTACAAATATTTGAATGAAATAAAAAAAAAATGTACAAATCAAAAGAGCCCGATATTTTTATCCCCCCCCCCCGCATCCGTTTTTTTTAATCGAATATTTTTGAGATTTTTTATGTGTAAAGTTCACACAATTTACGAAATATCTTAATATTAATTTTCTTTTAAGGGATAATTGTAGCATTAAGCTGTTAGGTCATAAATTTAACAAATACAATTTTTGTTCTAGTCCGCATATTACAAGTGTGCGTTCTTAAGAGATGTTAAAGAAACCCACGTATAAAACGTAATATACCATGATAATACACAGTCATTGCCTTTTTGTTTATTGTATTGAAAAAGACCATCCAGATATATTTTCCGTTCAATAGAAGCCCAAAATATTAATTTATTATTTAGACAAACATCTTTTTTTTAAATTCTATAAATAAAACAAGCAATCAGAATAATCGGACAAAACAAAGTCGGGAAGTTCAATATGAAGAAATCGACCGATCCTTCCACTTCACTCATTTCTAACGCCTTTAATCGCCACTTCATCTGCCATCATATACTATATGTATAGCATAAATGTGCATGAATGTGCTGGGTCATACGACGTGCCAACCACTCGCCCTCTGAGGAATTATAGTCAATGTATGCAAGTATAATTCGTATCCACATTGCAATGTCTGCCAGACACCGGTCTGTTATTGGATCTTCTGCATACAGCCAATGCAAAACTGCCATATATGGATGAAGCCTTGTAAGTCATCTGTGTGGCACAGTCAGCTGACACAACCAGACAACTATTGAACTTCACGAGTGTCCGATCAAATGTGCAACCTTTGGTAGTCATTGTGAAATATTCAGCTCTCAAAACCACACAACCGTTGTACAACGTTAAAGCGTGCTTTAAATTTTTGTAAGAAACGTTCTTTCAACCAGATTAACAAATTTCGTAACGGTCTTCTTCATTAAGAACAAATTCTCTGTCCTACACGAGGTCAGTTAAACTTACATAAAACACGTGTGTAAATTCAAACCAGTTCTTGATGAGATGATAAAGTTACTGGTGTTGACAAAGGCCGACGAACGGGAGAACTCATTTTAAGTTTTAACGACGTATGCTTGCCTTTGTCGAGAGTGTTTGGGACGTCATTAAAGTACTCGTTTCGTAGTAATGGGGCGGGCGTATGAGATTCGACATTTGAAGATGGTGGTGTTGCGCATGTGCAAAATAAGTCATGTGACACTGTCGATGTTGACATGGATGATTTGCTGACGTCATCCTCTAAAGATGTGGAAAGCAGGTTTTCCGCCAGAAGCTTATACTGAAAAAATGTGTAAAAAAGCGATTACTATTTTGATGCAGTGTAAGGGGTTTAATGCATGTGCGTACAGTGTCTTCCAAGATTAGTCTGTGCGGACTGCACAGGCTAATCTAGGACGACACTTTATGCACTTGCATTTAACCCCCTTTTTACAGAGCACGGCCCATATGTAAACGATTACTATTTGATGCAATGTTATTGGGAGCCGGTATTAAGGACTTACTTAATTAGACTGTGTTGTTTTTTACATTATAAATTCGTAAGGAAAAAACGCTATAAACGTGCACTTTAATTGTATATAAATCTTCTACCACAAAGACGGCAACTGCTGCCCCGACGATAAATCCGACGATGACGTCAGAGGCATGGTGTTTGTGGTCCTTGATACGACTCAGGCCGCATATGGATGCAGTGAAGACTAGAGCAGCTTGCAGGAAGAACTTCAGAATTCGTGAGAAACTGATGATGAGTCGTCTCTGTATGTAAAACTGTCAAAAGAATTTTGCGCACATAATTAAGTGGTTTGTTTTGATATTATCTAATATCACAACGACAACGATGACAAAAGGAAACTAGACAAGTGTATCAACTACATCTCGTATTTCACGACGGAATAGGACCTTGTAAGGGTAATAGAAAAGCACACGCGAGTTTTAGGTTGCATTATAATATTTTACTTATAAACATACTTTTGAGTGCAAAAACAAAAACTTGTTTTATGTTTTATTACAGTTGTAAATGATTAATTCCGTGGTATTGAGCTGTCAATTCAATGAGTTAAATGCATCTATCCAACCGTCTTTCTGGCATGGTTGAAAATTTACGACTTATAATAATCCTTGCATACTAGACTTAAAACACGATAACTCTTGAAGTTGTGATACATACACAGTAGAAAACTGCGATGTACATGGAGAACGCTGAATGCCCGGATGGAAATGACTGTCGGCTGTCACGAATCTCGTCGGCGTCGTGGTCGCTTCCGCTGCACGTGTACTCGGTAATGTAGCTTTAGAAAGAAACATTTCAATGTTTGAGAGAAAAAATTACCGATGTAAATAAGAAAATAATATTTCATAATATATTTACACTAAAAAATGCGCTCATATGTTTTAGCTTTTGATGAAAGCAAAATCGCTGAAACAATATTGCTGAAAAAGCTGATTTTGATACAATTGTATAAGCCCAAAAGCTGTTCGCACACGCGAAGATGATAAGTATTACATTTGCATGTGGCTGAAATAGTAACCAACTCACGCGGGGCATAGTGATCTGTTGAACTGCGGACGACACACGTCCATGAAGTTGGGCCTCAAGAATCCAAGCTGTCTCTTCACAAATTCGACAAACAGTTCTTGAATCACAAACCCGACGACGAACACCGAGTAGCCCTTAACAATGAACCAGAAATCTTCGCGCGTGGGACATGCGCGTAGGCACTTCCTGTTGATGGCGTTTAAAACCTCCACGATAACGACCTATGAAATTCATTTCTCAAATTAGCAAAGACGTGTGTAGTTATTTATATTTCCGTTCATTTTATTTTACTTGAGATGAGACTCGTATGCGACACGTAATCTGGTCAATAGCTATAATTTGTACAAAATGACTTATCCAAAAGAACACTGTAGTATTGTATAGATAAAATTTCAAAAGCAAATAGAAGGGCAGACCAATCGCCGGCGTACAAATGTATGTAGTCAACACCAAACGTTGTTTCTACTCACACAGAAGATAGAAGTCCCGAAGCCGGTGAAGATAAGTACAGGTGTACTTATGGTGTCGGGTCGGTAGGGAAGGGAGATGGAGGGGTCATCACAATGGAAGCCCCTGATAAAGGGCTGGCCATGAAGGAACAAGTAAAGAACCGGGATTCCCACTGAAATAGAAACAAAAATAGCATGATATAACTGCAGTGAATGTGTTGTTTATATGGGACTGTTTCCGGAACAAAGGTATGACCAATGTATACATATCATCAATGTCATCCCTCAATATGCTCAATTTAAAAATTCAATTTATGACAATAACCCACAGTTGGTTAGCGTGTGGCTATGATAATAATTAGTAAAAACATCATTTTGAATGGGAAAAAAATCAAATTATAACAAAAAATTATCTTCTCTGAAAAACTAATTTACTAACGAATATATGTATATTTGATAGTGAAATGTTTTTCTCGGAGAAGTTGATTCTTATTGGGAGAGTGTATGTTTGAAAACAAGCAATATATTTTCGTTTTAGTTTTAACAGTTAAAACATTGAAAATATTGGGAAAAGGTAATCGAGATCAGTTTCTCGACCATTCAAATAACATCAAACTAACATATGGGGCGTGCTCTGTGAAAAGGGGATTTAACGATGTGCGTAAAGTGTCGTCCCAGATAAGCCTGTACAGTCCGCACATGCTAATCAGAGACGACACTTTCCGCTTTTATGATATTGTTCGTTTTAAGAAAGTCTCTACTTAGCCAAAATCAAGTTTAGGCGCAAAGTGTCGTCCCTGATTAGCCTGTGCGGACTCCACAGGCTAATCTGGGACGACAGTTTACGCACATGCATGAGACCCCTTTTCAACGAAGCACGGCCAATACATAGAAGTTGAAATGGCACTGTCTAGTATAATGCTGTAAACCAGTATTTGAAATGCTACTCAATTGATGAAGGCGTTATCCAACATTAGAATTAAACCATTAAAGTATTTGGCTTACATTTGTATTTACCATGTAATTATGCGGCTTCAATTATTAGTTACATTATGACCATGAATTTTTATTCCAGATACCCGTATATTAAGTTTAACTAAACCGCCACAATCTATTTAACACGTCAAACATACTTCAATTCATGCGACACATCATCTGAGTTATTTAAACACGTGATGTCTTTTTGGAGTTCATGCATTGAGATGAACGAATGGAAAATGGCAACTCGATCGTCTCTGTTTTGGTCAGCTGGAAACATACGGTTTGATGTCGTATTTACCTAGATTTTAAAGGTACCTTTTCACATATTTTGACATGTATTGAAGTTTGTTATTAAATGCTTTATATCGATAAATGTAAACATTGGATCTCAAAAGCAACTGTAATAGACAAGAAAAAAAATAAAGAAAGAAAAAAAGGTAACCCTCAACTAGTCTCAAACCACTGACTACTGGAGTAGCCTATCGCTTAGACCACTCGACCATCCGTGCTCATACAATTAATGATGTATTTTATAATAAATATAAGCAATCCTCGTAGTGTCACACAATATAACGACAGCAACACAATATAACGACAGCAACAAAACTCTTCAAATCATTCAATCGTTTCGCGTTGCAACGCGTTATATTTTCTGGCTTTTTTAATCGTCAAAAGATGCATCAAATTGATATTTAAGAGCATGATCAATGTTCAGTTTTACTGTTTCCTCACAAATATCATAATTGCAACGAAAATTTGAGAAGCAGAAACAACTCTTTTTTTTTAATTGTGTCAATTTACCAAAACGTGAAAAGGTCCCTTAAAATAGAATGGGGCAAGTATGTAAGAAAACTAAAATTCTGTTTGAATACTGGCCTGTAAGTGAATGCATTAGTTTGACCAATTACGATTTGATAAATAGCTGCTACACTAAAATATACATCGACGCGGTTTATTTCATGGATACATGCGAGAGTGGAAGTTTTGTTTTAATATTACTTTATAGAGAACATAGAAATCTTAGTCTGACCAAGTAAAAATGACAGGAATATTGAGAATCTTTGATGTATAATAAAATATAATTAATAATCCAAGAAATATCTTCTTGAAGTAAAACAATTTAGGAAATTTCACCATTACAGCATGTCATATTTTGATATATGAGCTGCATCCGGTACAATTTACGTACAAAACTAAAACACGGAATTGAATACCTCTTTTCGTTTTTGTCTCACGTTTGTTTTTGTAGTATTGTTAACGGATTATTATAATGAACTTTAAAGTAAACGAATAAAATAATAATGTGTTGTTGTTGCATGTTATATGTTTTGTTAAGTTTTTTGAACTTGCAGCATCACGTTCTTGATAATAGCCATAACTGTCAACAGTATAAGGATGTCTAAGCTCTGTGAACAGGGGTATTCTTGCATGTTTGTAAAGTTTCGTCCCAGATTAGACTGTATAGTCCACACAGGCTAATCTGGGAAGACATTTTCCGCTTTTATGATATTTTTCTTTTTAAAAAAGTCTCTTCTTGTAAAAAATCAAGTTTAGGCGGAGATTGTCGTCCCTTATGATCCTGTGCGGACTGCAGTTAAGGCGGAAAGTGTTGTCCCTGATTAGCCTGTGCGGACTGCGCATGCTAATCTGGGACGACACTTTACGCGCATGCATTAAACCCCCTTTTCACAGAGCGAGGCTCATGTTTATCTTAACTTAAATATCTTATATCTGATATATCATAACGTGTCAATACAGTCAAATCGCGTCCTATTTCTTTTCGAACAAATTCTAGCACCCATTCATCAATATTGGAACCGGTCAATAACACGAATTTACAAATATTCGGGTGGGATTAAATGTTGCAAGATTGATACATAGATCTCGATAAAACAAGACAGACAGACAGAAAGACAGACAAGATACATTTAAAACGAAATATTGGAACCTGTCTTTTTCGCGCATGTATAAACCTTTATTGGGATAAATGGGCTGTTAGAGTGAAAAATAGGTCTATGACATATATTAAGTATATTCGTCTATTATGTCTTTATTTTCGTTTTCGCTTTAAGACATATCCTTGGTGAATAAGTTACACTGAACAAAGGGGATTTTTATTATTATTTCAATGTCATTATTTTCCTTAGGAATTAACAATTATTTATCATCTATATTTATGTTATGCTTTCCGGTGGTTTATAGAGAAATATCAGTGAATTAAAACTGACAATTTCATTGTTTCAAACAGTGAAAATTAACAGTGAAAATTATCGATAATTTTCAGTGTTTACTGTGAAATGACGTCATTTTAAAAAGAAAATGTGTTGGATTCGGTGGAATAACGATTTTAATTCACTCGTGATCATAGAAAATATATTTTTTCTATGATCACTCGTGAATTATAACGATTTTAATTCACTCGTGATCATAGAAAATATATATTTTCACTCGTGGCTGCGCCACTCGTGAAAATATTATTTTCTATGATCACTCGTGAATTAAAATCGATAATCCACCGAATCCAACAAATATCGTCTATATAATCAAGTTATGTTATACTTATCTTTGTAAATAACCTACTAGCTGTATTGAATTGTTTCATTTTTGATCTCTTGTATGTGTATATACTCGATTGTACTTTCTTGGTTGTATTATATTGTTATGCTCTTCATGAATGGAGGAAAATAAAAGTCTATCTATCTACCATTTGGGTTTAATAATTTCTGGGAGTTCCCGTATCAGCCGCGATCCTTATATGCGATTGTTGAGACATCGCAAGCTAATTCAAAACCACAATGAGTCGTATATGCGAATATCAAACTTACTATTTTGTCGATGTCAACAAAGTAGGTGGGGTTATGGATCATTAAAACAGCCTCGAATACGCATAAATTGCTTACGAGAGATTTGCTCAAATAATGAATAAAAGAATTAATGCCTCATCAGTTATATATAGATCGTGTACCGATCGAGCCATCAAGTCGGGGAAATTTCACAGTCGACGATTTTTAGTTGTGTGAACATATAAAACGCAAATGTGCGTCAGACGTTATCTAGGTTTTTTTTATCTTACTTCAAATCTATCCCACAGGTGGTTAGCGTGTGGCTATGATATTAATTAGTGAAAACATCATTTTGAATGATAAATAATCATATTATAACGAAAAATTAACTTTTCTGAAAAAAAATATTTCACTATCAAATATATATATAACAAGGTATGCAACTCAAAATCAGCCCAAAACGGGGTGCATCGCTTTGAACAGCCATATCTTCATCAATTTTGCAGCGATTTTCACGATTTCGGTCTTATTCAACGCAGAAATGAATTTCCTTTCTGGAAATGTATATGTCTTGCAATATTTTTACAAATGCTGGGTCAACTTTTAAGAAATAACACGATACACAACACGCATGACCCAGTTGACAGTGATCATGCTGTCTTTAAGACTGAAATCTTCACGGAGTAAAGGGCAACTTCCCTATAAAGTTCATGTAGTTCGATACCATAATTCAATAAAACGTATGAAAAAATATTATTACCGTTCTTGTCGTTACATTCTGCATCAAGACTAACTGTCCAGCGCCGTTTGAAACCTTTGTTTACATACATTTCAACTAACTGACATTTTAAACATACGAGTGATTTCATTGGGCCAATGCGGAGGTGTGTCTTTACAACTGGAGATTTCATTCATAAAGAATACATGATCACTGTCAACTGGGTCATGCGTGTTGTGTATCGTGTTATTTCTTAAAAGTTGACCCAGCATTTGTAAAAATATTGCAAGACATATACATTTCCAGAAAGGAAATTCATTTCTGCGTTGAATAAGACCGAGATCGTGAAAATCGCTGCAAAATTGATGAAGATATGGCTGTTCAAAGCGATGCACCCCGTTTTGGGCTGATTTTGAGTTGCATACCTTGTTATATATATATTTGATAGTGAAATATTTTTTTTCAGAAAAGTTAATTTTTCGTTATAATATGATTATTTATCATTCAAAATGATGTTTTCACTAATTAATAGCATAGCCACACGCTACCCACCTGTGATCTATCCAGGCAAAAAGTAAGTCAACTATCAACGCCATGCTGTGCGATCACTGACGTCATTCAAGAACAATAATTTACGTTAAGTAGGTGAACATCCTACAATCGGTGTTGAACGGAAATCAATTAGCCCTATGACACGCAACGAATGACCGGAAATAACTCTTTTGATTTGATTGTTATCCGCTTTCACAGTGTACAGGCAAACATAATATGAAAAACATCACGTTCTACAATCTATGTATTGGTACTTGTTTAGTTCCTGTGAGATATTAAATACAAAATCAATCAGGGCACTCATTTCTATTGATAGTAGCTTTGCGTATGATTTTAGCTTAGAAACGCAAAATCAGTTGTCGATTTATTTAGCAAATCCCTACACCCTATTTTATGTTAATTCTTGTTAGACGTATCAATGAATGAAATTGACGTACACGTCCGTGCTGTCATTTTTGCATGCTTTAATTTACTTGGAATGCCAGAGGGGGTAATCACGTGACAAACAAGATGGTGACGTCCATGTCGAGACAGGTACTTTTCTCCGTTTTATAACCTTTATTACTTTTATTAATTGTTTCTATGACGCGCACTGTCCAGCCATATCGGCAAATAAAGTGATTTGCGTTTATATCGTATTAATATTCGCTATATATATCGCTGCGAAATTTCCGCTAAGAAAATGCCAAACAAAACTGTAATAGTTATTGCTGTGTAGTAGACATACATTTCGCTACAACACAAAGCAGATTATGAAAGGAAAAACTAGTATAAGATGTGTGATTTAAATCAATTATCTCGTTAACCAGTTTTTATCACGGAGACTTTGGAAAATTTAAGAGAGCGAAATGATTAGGGCGGAGCTTAAAACGAAACGCAACATGTTGATAAACTACTTCAAGTGCAATACTCACCGTGACAAAACATCTGTTTATTGTCTAATTTTACAAAGAAGTTCACGTTTAGCGTAATTTTCTTGTTCAACTAGCCGGTTTATTACAGTCAAGATAATTGAACCCTTATGTAGTTCATTTTCAACGAAACACTTATAAATACAGAATGGTTGTAGTCGATCAATATAAAGGAAATTGCGGTTCTAATTTGTGTAAAGATATGATTATCCTCCCCGAACCAATTTGACTGCAATGGCTTGACCCTGAATAAGTCTTAGTCAATAAGTGTCCCAATGTGAGATTTTGCGTGCAAGATATTAAGTCGGTATTATTATTATTATTATTATTATATTAGTGTTATAATAATAATATTATTATTATTATGATTATGTATTTGTTTTAATCATTATTATTATTATTATTATTATTATTATTATTATTATTATTATTATTATTATTATCATTATTATTATCATTATTATTATCATTATTATTATGATCATTTCATGTCCATTTAAAGGGGCCTTTTCACAGATTTTGGCATTTTTTTAACTTATTCATTAAATGCTTTATATTGATAAATGTAAACATTGGATCATAAAAGCTCCAGTAAAAAAATCAAGAAAAAAAAATAAAAAAAGGAAAAGAACATTGCCCGGAGCAGGTTTCGAACCAGTGACCCCTGGAGTCCTGCCAGAGTCCTGAAGTAAAAACGCTTTAGCCTACTGAGCTATTCCGCCGAGTACACATTCTTGACGTATTTTATACCTTATATACGTAATCTTCATAGTTTCACAAAATTTAACGACAAAAACAGAACTCTCCAAATTATTCAATCGTTTCGCGTTGCAACGCTTTATAATTTTTAGGTTTTAAAATCGTCAAAAGATGCATATAATGGCTATATTAGAGCATGGTTAATGTTCAGTATTACTGTTTCCTCACAAATATCATAACTAAAACGAAAACTTACGAATCTGAAACAACTTTTTTCAATTTTGCCAATTTACCAAAGCGTGAAAAGATCCCTTTAATATACAACACTTTCTAGCACCATGTTGAATAAGCATTTATTTACACCGCCATTACATGTCTTATGTATGTTCGTTGGCTATGTTCTTTTGTATTTGCCAATAAAATTGACTCGACAAATTTGTTATTTTTTTTTTGGCATTCTCAAGATGAAGTTGGTTTACCGTACTTAAACAATGATTTAAAAGTGTCCAATATACTTTATCGATTTACAATATTTACGCGAAGACATTTTGATCACTTGGACTAAAAACTTATGTAAGCACTCTTTTATGTGTCATTACAGTACACGTTAGTATCCAATCAAATTTTATTACATAATTATAACTTACCTATAAGAAAAAGTATAACATCCACTATTAAAGCCAGCGTAAGGCGCCTTCGACTGACCCGTCTATTATCCGGACACTTCTCCATTTGCAATAATTCCACAGCATCTAAACCGGAGAGTTGCGTTGAACACGTCTTTGAATCCGGATTTTATACTTATGTCACACAAACTCTAGACAAATCAGCAGCCACAACTTAAATCCTTTTTCTTTTCGATCGAAAGACCGAAGTGAGCGTTGTAAACTTCGAATAAGCTATACACTAGAGGACATTAAATCGCATTGGATCAACTGACTTGTAAAACTAGTGGTTTATAATTGTCGATTTAAACAGGTACATATGTTAATCCCCTTAATTTAAATGATGATTTCAATAGTATATCTTCGTTAAAATGTTTTGATCAATTATAGTTTGTTGATATAAGAATACGTTACGTCATTTACTACAGCTTAGAAGAAGTAACTTTGGCGTCAATTCTTTAAATCTCCGAACAAGTGTAGAGCTACCTGAAAATATACAAATGAAAAATTATAATAGTATTTGTTAATGTTTGTTGTAAGGAAAATATCAAATGAATGGCTACTATGGTATGGTATTTTCAAAGCGGTTATATGCTTAAAAGTAGTTAAACATAGTTATGTGTACATTTTTTTCTATAAATTTTAACACTATAATAGCAACAGAGTCACAACTTAAACAGTTTGTAAAAAAATGCGATTTGTTGTTATTTTTGTTTTTTTCACGTTAGATAATACGCACACTACTTGTAACTGTATGATCACTTCCTCTTCGCATGGCCTTTTGATATGTATAGTATTACATGGTTAAGACTAACGGTTTACTATGTACAAGTCATACTAAAGTAATCGTCTTTTCTGCTGTACAAGTCATACTAAAGTTATCGTCTTTTCTGCTGTACAAGTCATACTAAAGTTATCGTCTTTTCTGCTCTTTCGTATAAAAGATGTAAGAAAGCTTTGATGCTGTTCAATCGTACGTACATCGCTACACGAGCCAATCTCAGAAGATTATTGATCTGATGAATGCGTGTAATGCTCTCATACGTCCAATGGGGGCATTTTTGGCATGCACGTGTTTAATAACTATCACAGCAATATGGAAATACTCATAGATATAAAGATACACAATAACAAAATGAGATATTTTGGATAATAAACATAATAAACTCTATTTATATGTTGGGTAAGTTTAACTTTGCATAAACACTTTTACAATCCTCGTCGTATAAAAGCTGTTCATAGGCTTTTCTTGTAAGCTTTATCAGCATTATTCGTCCGCGTCATGCGAACATTGGTCTTATGCCGTATGCGGTTAGCGAAGTTCAAGACCAGAAAGGTTTGTCCGAAGCTACACTGGCCTCATATGGCTTAAGACCCATTTGCATAAAAATGGCCATTTAGGACAAGGATTATTTGTTCTCGTCGTTCATGCAAGTTTTCGCAAGGAACTGTATCGCGGTAAGTGGTAATTTGTATTTTGATCCTGATCTTAATATGACTGTATTTTTTTTTGGTGAGCACTGTGAGTTTACTGTGTCTTATGTAACTCGTTGCATATTGTGTAGAGGGATTCTCAGATGTGAGAAAACGAAGAAAAGGGCTTCATCACGCTAGACTTATTAATTCTTTGGTAAATGCAATTCTTTTTACCGGTAAACACGCAGGCTATTTTAGTAAACCTGTTTGTTAGAATGAGTATATACAGATGTTAAAGCACCATTACTACTCAAAATCAACGAAAATTTCGTACAATATTTTGTAAAATAAAGTTAAACAATTAAAAATTAGTGTTCCTCATGGCAATTGCCGAAATTTCAACGCCAGATGTGGTCTGGTAAAATAGATGTTTGTAAATACAAAATGCTCGTTTTTATTTTTGTTTTGCATATTTAATTCCATTTTCAATTCCCGCAACGATATCTATTCATACGACACATGAACACTAACATGGTACCATTTTAGTGTTCGTGTATCGTATAAATAGAGATATGCTCGCGGGAATTAATCGTGTCACAAAACAATAGCGTTGAAATTGTGGCTATTGCTATACGGAACACTGATTGTTTAGGTGTTGACTTTATTTTACGAAATAGTTTACGAAAGTTTCGTTTATTTTGAGCGTTATAGACAATACTTTCCATTTCATGATTGACTTCAGACGATCCTAAGTTTATGTATATTCGGTCACTTAAGATGTGAAGTTAAATTGTTATACTGAATGAAAAAAGTTCAATACAAGTAAGACATTTGTGTTATGTCTTTTAAACAAGAGCAAAACGATTAACATCGGATATTGCTATTGGAACAGGCCATTTCTAGAAAGACACCAGGATTTGTTCATTTATTTCTTATCAATATGCAGTCATATTTTGATACTTAAACACTAAATTTGTCTACTAATTTTAATATTTACAATTGAATTTATCTATTTATAGACAAATAACTGACAATACCATGTTTAAACGTGAATATTATTGGAATTTCCATAAAAAAGTTTTCAACTATAATCTACGATTGGTGCATTTTAGGTTTTAACCAAAAACAATCTCTGTCGGATATAATTTACTATATTAAAAAATAGCATTAAATTAGATTCTTCACTCAAGTTTTATCAGAGATATGTTACATTTGCCATAACAGGCGGATAGCTGATTCAAATGGAGTCGATAAAAAATAGGGGGAAAGGATTTACATGTATAAACATTCAAAACATGTAAAATGTCATTGAGTTTGGTGACATAGTTTGCCAGGTTTATCGTTTACTACATTATGACTTAGAAAATTAATATAAAACAAATGCAAACAATGGAGTAGTTTTCTTAAATAAAACCTTTAACCAACAACGCTCGCATAATTTGAAAACCGAACAATGACTTACTTACTCTCAGCATGATTGTATAGTCTTTCATAGTAAACTTTGTCTTTATCGAACCAAGTGACTTCCACGTAAATTGCAAAACAATTAAATACTTCTATTAAAGCGCGAGAGCAAAACAAAGCTCATTATTTGGTCTATCTTCAATCAACTTTATTCGTAAATTGTTTAATATTCACTTCCTCAAAGAGAACTACGTGGGTAAGCCTCTGACGACAAACACGTCGTATTAACCCGCGCACAAATAAACGAATCGCGTTCTGAGAAAACTGGGCATAATGGATGTGCCTTAAGTGTCGTCCCAGATTAGCCTGTGCAGTTCGCTTTTATGACATTTTTCGTTTAAATGAAGTCTCTTCTTAGCAAAAATCCAATTGAGGCGGAATGTGTGGGGACTACACAGGCTAATCTGGGACGACACTTTACGCACATGCATTATGCCCAGTTCTCTCAGAACACGACTTAAACTATGAAGCAACCGCGGCGAGTTTAATGCAAGCTAAACAAATACACGTGAATATGTTATTTGAATAATGTTTAGCTTATTTTCTAAATTCAAGTAGATTGCATCAATAATATTTCCACTCTAAGCATCTATGATGCTCATCTTCAGTTAAATATAGCATTCCAAATAAAATTCGAAGGAAAAGTCATTGATACACATTCGGGAGATATAACGTAGCATACATGCTTGAGGCCATTAAAATAATAGAAGATGTAAATGTTAAAGTTTTTATAGAATTCAGTTATAATGAAGTCATATTAGTTTGTGAAAAAAATTACTTTCTTAAATAAGCGATGATGGTTTAATTAATCGTTTATTTTACCGGCAAACTAATATTTTTATAAAGAGATATTGCCTATATTGAATGGCCTTGTTCGAGAATGTTTTTATTAGAACCTCTTAATTGTGTTTATCTTTAAAATCATACATACGTGTTTATTCTTTACCGGCTAGAGACTTGTTAATTAAATGGAATGTTAAACACAAACGCAGTCCATGTTTATCATAAAAAATATATTAATCTGACAGAGTTTTTAATTTAACAATATCCAATAGTTTTTATTTTTAATTGGTCACAACATATTAAGTTAAACAAACATACCTGAGGACGACGAAATTTTCTTCCGTTAACACATATATCCATTTATAAAGATAATATCACCACTGTATCATCACGCACATTTAATACACGATGAAGTACGTATATAACGGTTTTTATCAAACAAAACTTCTATGTTTTCTAATTCCCATACAATTGCCGAGCAGTTTGCATTTCAGAGTCTCTGATGAAAGTCAATCAATAGGACCGGATTATACTGAAGTCCTTTCACAAAATAAAAGAGACCTTGATCTACACGGAGTGGTTGTGATGACTTAATGAAAGATTAATTTGAAACGGCATGGTTTAAGGGGCACACTTATGAGGATTTTCATTGCATTTGTTCTTGCTGCTTGTGTTGCTAGTGCTGGTTCTGATGATGATGACGCAGACAACAGCGACGACGACGATATGATTACGATTATGATGATGAAAATTGCGTTGATGATGATGCCGAGGAGGAGTTACAAGAAAAAGATGAAGACGTAATGTCGATGTTGAAGACAAGGAAAAACTAAAAAGGTGTTTACTACGACGACGATGATTTAATTCGATTCACGCGTCACGTTTTGGCATTCTGTTTGACATTTATTGTCTGCATACTAGCTTTTAATTGAATTTGGTTTGAGATTAATTGTTTGGCAAGTGTCAGGTTCGACCAGTCCCTAATCCTGTCTAAACCTCGAATGCGTTGTATAGACCGTTCCATTTCGGCGATCCCAGTTTTAATCACTTCATGTTGAAAGAGAGTGTTCTGTTATAACAGAATTGTATAAAAACATATTTCTCTCATGGTATCGTTCCTGGATTTTCATTGTTCTCTATAATTAATACAAGTACATGCACCAGGTGATTTTTATGCAGTGTTTAACCATCAAACCCTCATATAAATACCAAATATCATATATTTTAAATAGACCTTTATACGTATTTTACTGTGATATCTACCTTCAACAGCTGTATGTAAATCAGTTGTAGTCATAATTGTCTCATTAACTGTTGAGCGATTTTATGGATGAAGTTTTTCTGCCCACGCAATGAGTCGCACACATTCAACGTATTTCTTACTACGCCCATATGCAATGATTCAAGAAGGATTGTGTATACATCCTATGAAACATGGTAACTGTTTTAAACCCACTCCATTATTTCCATTTAACAAGTTACAGCTCATGAAGTATGTACTAAATTGCTTTTTTCGAAAAATAAATTGTGCATATTCATCCACAATTAAGTTCGTCATCAAATATAATCCGCCAAGTTGCTGCTCATGCGGCATACTTTTGATGAATATTTCTGCACTCGATTAATGCTCAAGTAATCGGTATTCATTGTTTTAAAGTACAAACCGAGAACAAAACATTTATAAACCCATAGAAGGTTCAGAATTCTTTAGCGTCGGTTTTGTCAGGGTAAATTTATTTGTAAAATAAGCATCAAATTGAAAATTAATTATACATGTACATTCGTTTGAAACAATACACTACACGATTTCTAGAGAAAAAAATACATTCATTTAGACAAGACCTATTTAATCAAGTGTAATATAAAAAATATTCATTTTTTCAATAGACATTCAAACTGTAGTAATAAAACATTACAAAACAATCGAAGTCAAACATATTACGTACGTCTTTAAATACAAAAGTAAATATTAAGTAACTTTTCTTAAAATGTAAGATGCACTGTATTAGCGTTCAAGGATGACAAATTCACTAACTATGGTATGTCATTCGCATGAATAGCTTCTTCTTGAACATTCAAACATGCGTGTATGTGTTTTTCTTGCTCTGTGACGTAATATCGTGTCATAAGCATAACCACATCGTTCATCAAATAAGCTTACAATATGACGAGAAGAATCATTATAGTATTTTTAGTTAAAAAATCATTACATCGTGACATTACAAATTGGTAAGCTATTCGTCGGATTTGCCGCATTTTAACATATTTCAATCAAATAAAATAGTTTTATTATTGAATATCGCACACAATTCCAAGGTTGCCCGCATATTTTTTACCAAAGATTTTTTTAGAGTCTTGTAAATCTGTCTTAATTTACGAACAATATATTTTTCGTTAAAATGTAATGGTAGTATTAAGATTCTCGGCATATGTATATAACAAATACCTGTTGTTGTTTTGTAATTCCTGAAATCCGCCTAACACAAACATGTTTGAACACTTGATTTTATTATGAGGCCAAAGCGTTTGACTATGAATGGCTCAATAAATCCACTTAAGTAATTGCATGGGTGTTATGAAGCGCTCAAAATAGAAAGATTTAACAGCACCGATCCTTAAATACTTTTATGAATAGTCTGTAGATACTGAATGTGGCAGAGATTGTTAATGATAGGTCTCCAGTAATTCGTGGTGCCAGAATTGCAGAACTGGTGAATGACCTTAATCTTTCCTTAAGTTGTCGTCCATGCGCGACAGACAAAAATTTAAACACTCGCACAAGCCATGCGTATGATTTAACAATCTCTAACAAACTTCAGGGACAAAAACATGGCCAGATTATTGCATGTAGATGTATTTAATTAAAACAAATAAAACTTTATTTGTTAAACTAATGATAAGCACAAGATATTTTGTTGTCTTTATAAATCCGCGCGTTTCAATTTATGGGAGCCGAATTATTTTTTAATGCAAACGTGTGCTGAATTTCACTCATTTTAAAGATGGGGCCATAAAACGTCATAGAAAGAAGCACTTGAAACCGAAGACGTGAAACACATCTTTCTTGTTGCATATTGCTTCATGTGCCTTGATCATTCTGTACAACTTTTGATTCGGCTTCGTAGTGTAATATGTCGATTATCAAATGGACCGTGCTCTGTCAAAAGGGGCTTTAATGCATGTGCGTAAAGTATCGTCCCAGATTAGCCTGTGCAGTTCGCACAGGCTAATCAGGGACGACACTTTCCGCTGTAATGGTAT
Organism: Dreissena polymorpha; assembly: GCF_020536995.1. Classification (NCBI taxonomy): domain Eukaryota; kingdom Metazoa; phylum Mollusca; class Bivalvia; order Myida; family Dreissenidae; genus Dreissena; species Dreissena polymorpha. Next base: position 57,643,277 of record NC_068357.1, on the reverse strand, counting down.
TTTTAGTTTACAGAAAGTCTCTTTTAGCAAAAATCCAGTAAAGACAGAAAGTGTCGTCTCTGATTAGCCTGTGCGTACTACACAGGCTAATATAGGACGGCACCTTACGCTTATGCATTAAACCCCTTTTCACAGAGCACGATCCATAAAGATCCTCTTCATCAACTCGCTCAAAATTATTTTGTTAAGTTTGTGCTTAACTAAAAGTGTAATGATCAACTTAGTAATGAGGCCATAATAAGCGTTCAGGCTTTTAATAAAAATATAACAATTTTGAATTATTATTTAGAATGGGTTAAATTAAGTTGTCTTCTATGACTAATCAAGACATTGACAAATGTGTCTGTGGTTTTAAAATTCTACCGGTTGAATGCTTAAATGCAAGCTATATGTAAATATAATTTCCTGTTTCAAAACATTTAGCACGTTTATGCGTAGAGTGCATGCCTTCTGTAACAAGTTGTATAATTCTCAAAATATTGTTGTTAACAGACAAAGACTATTAACGCGTTCATTATTTTTAAGGAAAACTGATGTAAAATTGATCGAAATCTTGTTGCTAAATTTTTTAAGCAAGTCTCTTTTTGGCTACGTGTACAGTTAAGCTTAATTTTGCATCCGTCTTTTTATCACCATTACGCTTTATTTCGAACAATATGTTTAACACATCGCTTGAAATCCCTTCTTATGATCACACGCGCCCCCTATTGTATGCGACTTTCACTGGCACGAAAATTAATTCTAAATATTGAAAGAAACCGCATGCATCAGATATTGTATCAATACATTAAAAAAACTACGTATTTTGTGCCCTTCAGATTTCCAGCATCCACCCAGAATTAGAACAAATCAATTAACCGCATTAACAATATTCTTAAATACTTTCTGTTAATAAATATTTGTCCCTTGGGATCATTTCAATATTGAAAGAGAAATTAATAATATAAGAAATGTCATGTAATAGACTTGCTTTTTATAATACTTCTAGTACACTGTTACATTCATCTAATGTCCGTCAAAGTCTACATGTTTGCATTTTAATGCATAAATGCATTATACATACCATAGTTGTTTGAAGGCCTCATTGAAAATAAGATTGCCATTGTTAAACTGTTTGCATAACTTTGTATCAATGTGTTGTCTTAATGAGTTACCTTCAGAAAATAAAGAGATTATTAATATTATAATAATAATACTTATTATTATTATTATTATTATTATTATTATTATTATTGTTATTATTATTATTATTATTATTATTATCATCATTATTATTATTATTATTATTATTATTATTATTATTATTATTATTATTATTATTATTATTATTAACAAACCTTCGTGGGCAAGGTTAGGTTGTTAGTGTGATAAATAGGACCCGCTAAAACGAGATAGTTGATATATTGGCAGCTAATTGAATTTAATATTTACTGGGAGTTCCCGTATCAGCGTGTTATCCGATTTGCGAATCGTGAGAGATAGCAAATGAAGTTAAACAACTAGGAATCGTAGATGTGAATATCACACTCAATTTTGTGTCGAAGTAAAAATAAGGAGTCACGGTTCATTACAACATCTTCATTATCTCATGCATTGCTTATGATAAACTTGCTGCAAAAAAACAACTTAAACATGTCTTAAGTTCATCGTCAGTAATATATACATTGTGTTCCGATCGTACGCAACAAGTCGTGAAATCTTCACATTCGAAGATGTTTTAGTCGTGCGGCCCTGTCCTGTTGAAAAGAGAATGTGTTTCAGCTGTTGTTGTTGTTGTTGTTGTTGTTGTTGCTGTATATGTTTGTTTAAATCTAACTTCAAATCACCACCACAGCAACGATCACTGTCATTCTTCCGAATGTATGTCGTCATTGAAGAGCAATTATTTGTTTAATTAGGAAAATCATCCTACAATCGGTGTTCATAACGGAAATCTCCTCTTCCGATAAACCATGTGATAAAATAAAACTCAACAAATTACCGGAAACAATAGTTTGTGTTTGATTGGTATCTGCGTTTGAATCCATTATTGACAACATTGATAAAAAAAATACAATTTATGCTATGATTAATAAATTTCCATTTCTACATTCGTTCATAAAGTACGTACTACTATTTGTTAAGTGAAGTGGCTGGGAGATATTAAATACAAAATCAAACTGGACACGCCTGGACACGCCTGGACACGCCTGAGAATTGGGAGTAGTTTTGCGTACGATTTTAGCACAGAAACAATCAGATCTAGTTTTATGCATGACAGTCCTTCATCGTATATTATAAAATGCATTCTCGTTATGTCTCTTGGACTAGAGATTTGGTAATGAATCTTACGTACAACCGTTATCGTATGATTGTTTGTTCTTTCTTGTAATGCAAATCAGACACCAGACATTTCTAACATGTCCGCGCTATCAATTGTGCATGCTAAAATAAAAAATAAATCAGAATTCTTGACCCGATTATTTATTTGAGGTCGTTTTGCCTTTTGCGTATATAATTCGGTAGGTCAACTAGAAAAGGCATTGTTAACGTTCACGGCGTTAATTGACTAAGGACTTAAAATGGCATTGCATTTTGTCATCAAATGCTTTAAAATGCTAGATTTTTACAACGAACAGTATGGAGACTAACAATAAAATTAAAGGAATGGAATCTAAGAAACAAAATCAAAGTTTGTATCAAGCGGGGTTCCAACTATTGTCTTTCGGATGTATAGGCTATTTCCTTAACAACGCGGCCGTCAAGACTGTCATAAATTATAAAACATTTGATACTTGATGTACCGGTAAATGATCCCCGTGTTGTAACACAACAAAAACAACACATTCATTCCAAATTATTCATTGATTTCGCGTTTGTAACGTTTTGTATTTTAATAATTTACCATGATGACAATACATAACCGAGCTGTATTTTCAGTGTGAGTCTATCTGTTCTATTCTGGTCTATGAGTCTACGGCATAAATGGTATTGCGCGCCTTAATTTATATTGCTATTTTATGTAGACAATATTTGAAAAGTTTCATGTTAACAATTTATGAACAAGTCCGTACAATCTCACTGCATCACGCTTTAAAAAAACCTAAACTATATGCCGTGTTTTGTGTTGAGTGAAGAATGCGATACCAATGTCGATGATAATGTGCCCAAATCATTTCAATATTTGAAGAGTTGCGCATAGACATTTATTTTTTATCTGTTATAATGTTTAATTAATTACCGCACACATTTTTGCCAACACAACAAAAATAAAACTCGTTTTATCATATTGCATAGCAATTTGTAGACACGTTCAATAAGTAAATGATTGCACAAATCAATGTCCTACGACGTAATCAGACGGAATTTGGTTAGCTCGTATATCTTTTAGCAAACCTGTATCTGTAGAAGTATGCACATTTTACTGTAACAACAATTTTGTTGTTGCTTTATATGTTCTTAAGAAGCTGCGATTATTAACCCATGAGTTGCTTATTATTAATAAGATAGAGCAAAGTGAACTGACAGATAACCAAACACGAATTGTGGACAGAATAAATTCAATACGGCAAACCATGACTTGGGCCTTAGAATCATTTGCATACATAGCGTTCTTTTTAATGTTTATGGCAGCGACCTTTTTTGCTATTTTTACCAGATATCAGGCATACATGTCAATGGTTGACTGGTTTTTAATTTGGCTTTTAGAGGGCATTCCTATCAAAGTCATGATCTATATACATTGGTTACAACGCGTCAAATGACATACATTGGCTACAGCGCGTCAAATGCAAATACAATTAAACTGTTTTTTATGTATTAGTATGTCTGTTAAAAATGGCATGATTATTCATCGAGATTCTATTTAAATCAGTGTTCATCAAATTATGTTTGTTGTTTCTATGGTTCGTTTCTTTCTATCAATTGTATAATGTTTATCTTTCTGCATTTGATTTTTATAATGGTGTCAAAGACTCATAATTCGACAAGTTCATGCTGTGCAAGTTCATAAATAAATTGGTTTGACACATATCTGATTATTATTTAACCGTTATCACTTTTAAGATATAAATGTGTTTTTAAAAACCCTAAATACACTGGCAGCGTAAATATTTATCTTGTCTAATCGGCTAAGTGTCGAAAGAATGATGTAAGTTTACTAAACCGGCACGCATAGAGGCCAACTTGAAGCAAAGCTCAACAGCAATCATCGACAAGGGAAATGAACAATGTATTATTGAGTTGGTCATTGTATACACCCTTTCAATACCTTTAGAACTTAAGTTCACATTAAATGAAGATAAGATGAATAATGTTCATGATCATTAATCATTGAAAGGCGATAAATTTTTATATGTTCTAGAATCACACAAAAACGTATTACGTCTATAGTTTCATTACACTGGTTTACGTGTACGACAACTATTATCTTATATTTTTACAAATAATTACATTGCTGAAGCTCTAAGAGTAAATTGATTTTAAAATATACAATGAAATCACATATAAAAAGCTGTTATATAAATCACGATCCATCTTTGTATTGTTTATTATGTTGTGTTATATATGGGTTTTTTTCGCCAAACGACGTTGACGTCACTTCCTGTGTTTATGTCTAGATTAATCAACTCAATAGGCTATCAGTAACTTTAAAAAAACTTCAAAAAATGAAATTTTCTCAATGAAATTCATCTTGTAGAAACTGATATTTTATTTTTATTTATTTCCAATAAATTTCTTTGAAGTTGCGTTTGTTATTTCAAATTTATCGAAGCTTACATAAATTTCACGGCCGTTTTAAAGTAGATTAAGAGACAACAAAGATATATAAGATGCTGTGATTCCCAACCATTGCCCTATTTAAAATGTTTGATTACTGATACTTTGGCAAATTTTAGAGAGCTGCATGATAAAGTCCGAGCTAAAAATAGAAAATCAGCGTGTTAATAAACCACTTTTCATGCAATATTTAACATGCCAGTATCATCTGTGTAAGGTTTCACGTTACATATGAGCTCGCTTATAGCGTACTTATCTGGTTCAACTGGCGGGTTAATTACAGTCATTTCTCTTCAAGATAATTGACCCCTTATATGGTTGAATTTCAAAGTAACGCTGATACAGAATGGTTGTCAACGACGAATGAAAAGGAAATTGTAGTTTCATTGTGAGTTAAGATATGACTTTTATTCCTACACTAACATTACTGCAATTGTTTGACCTTGCGAACTTCTTAAGTTGATACATGCCCCACTAAGAGGTTTGCTTGCCAGATGTTTAGAAGTATTGACATACATATATTTGTTTTTGTTTTTTTAACTATGATGCGATAATAATAATAATAATAATAATAATAATAATAATAATAATAATAATTATTATTATTATTATTATTATTATTATTATTATTATTATTATTATTATTAATTATTTATTTATGTATTTATTTTTTAGAAACTTTCTCATATTAACGCGTTCCCCCCCCCCGTTCACACATAGCTGCGACTTTACGACGATCATCCCGATCAAGCCACGATCTGAAAAAGGTAAGGATCGGGGCGGATCGAGGCCGTTCGGCGTCTAAATCGAGCAATTTGGCAAATTATGGTCTTCATTTCGACCGTACTACGATGCCCCTACGTCAAACGCGCTGCTAACACAGTTCTACTACGATGTTACGCAGACCGTTGCCGACCAGCGGCCGGGTTTACTGCGTTTACTTTCGCGACATTCAAGATCATTCTACTACGCTACGCAGACCTATATGACTGTTCGACGATATCGCTAGCATGTCTCCGATCATATTACGATTGTATTACGCTTCTAGTACGATTTTGGCGATGACGATATATATCTTTGGTTTAAAACATATTTTTTTATTTCTTTCCAAACTTCAAACATGAACGGACGTATTAATGCTGATCTGATTCATCTGGCTTTACTTCAGCAAGACCAAATGTTAGTTGAACTTGAAATTGCACAGATAGTTTACAGGCGGAGGCGCAGAAGAAGGTCAAGAGGATACAGGGTACGGCCATAGCTATCTGCATATAGGAGGCTCCAATTTGGACAGTATGACACACTCCTGCGAGAACTCCGAATGGAAGACACCAATTCCTTCTTCAATATTTTGAGGATGGAACCAGCGATGTTCAATTAGCTGCCTCAGAGACTTGGCCCTTCAGAAGAAAGATACAGGCTGGAGGAATTCGCTGGAACCAGGTGTCAAACTTGCCATTACTATCAGACATCTTGCTTCAGGAGATAAGTACCATAGTCTTATGTATAACTTCAGAGTGGCTTAGAATACGATAACGTGTCTCATTCATGAGGTTTGCAAGGCTATTTGTGAGGAATTTAATGATGAAGTGATAAAATGTCCAAAAACTCCAGATGAATGGTCTCTCATAGCAGACGAGTTCAAGAACAGATGGAATGTCCCACATGCATGCGGTGCCCTAGATGGTAAACACGTTGCCATCAGATGTCCCTCGAACAGTGGCTCGCTTTACCAGAACAAGCGCTTCTTTTTAGTAGTGCTACTAGCACTGGCAGGTGCTGATTACTAATTTCTATTGATTGACTGCGGAGGTCTTGGTTCTATGTCTGATGCTCAAATTTTAAAGAATCTGAGCTGAAACTGAGCTGTATGGTACTACGCTTTTACTGCGCTATTACTACGATCTTGTAGATCTCTCCACGATGCTTCCGCGCTGCCTGTACGATTACGGCGCTTTTACTACGCTCTCTTTACGACTTTACACCTATTCTTGTTGGCCACGACCCCCCTACGCTTGTTTTGAGCATGTTCAAAATAAGCGTGGCGAGAGCGTAGAGCTCTCCGATCATGAAGACTCTACCGCGATCATTCTGCGCTTATAAAGACTCCACTACGTTTCTCCTGCGATTTGTCACGTTTTTGGTCTCGGTTTGATCGTTGTAGAAGCGGCGTCTATGTGTGAACGGAGGGTTAGCCTTATATTTTTTACGGGTGCAATACGACTGAAATAATTTATTCATATATATAAAAAAAACTTACCGATAAGGAAAATTATAACATTCACTATTGAAGCCACGTGAGCCGTCTGTGATTGACGCGTTAATAATCCAGACACGTTTCAAGTTTGCAATCTAAACCGGAGAGTTGAGTTGAATACGTCTTGGCTCCGGATTTTACACTTAAATGTCACATCAACTCCGGACGAATCAGCACCCACAGCTTAAATCCTTTTTCTTGTCGATTGCAAGACAGAATTGAGCGTAGTAAACTTCGAATAATCTTTATAATTAAGACCTACTAAAATCGTGCTTTATTAACCGAATAGGAAATCTAGTAGTTTGAAACTGTCAGTTTAAAAACGGACATTTGTATACCCGCTTAATTTATGATTTCTATAGTATATTTTCGTTAAAATATGATTTCTATAGTATATTTTCGTTAAAATATTATTTTGATCAATTATAGATGGTTGGTATAAAAATAAGTTACGTCATTAAAATACAGCCTAGAAGAACTAACTTGAGCTTCAAGTCTTTCAATCTCCGAACAATGTGCACCTGCAAATATACAAATGAATAATTACAATTGTATTTGTTTATGTATATTATAAAGAAATATATAATTGCATACTAAGGTTTTGTATTTTGAAAACGATTTTTACTAATTATATCTTAAATATGTTTACAAATATTTTGTATCAGCGCTCATATAATTTTATTTTATAGGGATTGCAACAAAAAGGAAAATTGGTATTCGAATGTGCGGTCATTTTATCAATCGTCTTGTATGCAATGTATATGTAGAATACAGAGCTGCAAGTTAATGGTGTATTTGTTAACAAAAATGCGAAAAAAAAAGAATATAGGCAACAAAATACACAAATTTACAAAATATTATTTTGTATTCAAACTTAAAAAATAACAAAGATGTACAACTAAAATTATTGTTGCAGCTTTATACAGAGGAAGGACAGACCTGTCTTACGGCTAAATTTGCTGCTATATGTTATCTATGCAAATCTGTGTGATATTTGTACTATTATTATAAGCATAATAATCCACATGGTATGTGTATGATAATCAAATTTTCCACTAAAGTTTATTATCCATTAATTTTAATTGCATAATAGCCACAGCGTACCATAAATATTTAGTGAAAATGCGTTTATTTCTATTATTTTCTAACCACTGCAATGTAGCACGTAAAATACTATACACACTTCTTGATACTGCATGATCACTTCCTCTTAACATGAAATTGTGATATGTGCATTACTGCATTAATGTATGACTAAGATTGGCGAAATACTGTGTACAAGTTGTAATGAATTTCATTGCTGTCCTGTTCTGGGTCGTGCTCTGTGAAAAGGGGGTTTAATGCATGTGCGTAAAGTGTCGTCCCTGATTAGCCTTTGCAGTCCGCACAGGCTAATCTGGGACGATACTTTCCGCCTTAACTGTATATTTTCTAAAAATATACTTTCTTTAAACAAAAACTGCCATAAAAAAAGCGGAAAGTGTCGTCCCTGATAAGCCTGTGCGGACTGCAGAGTCTAAACTGGCACGACACTTTCAGCTCGTGCATTAAGCCCCCTTTTCGCAGAGCACGGCCTACCATTACTGCCCTGTTCTATAAACAGGTGTAAAAAAGCTTTGATTTTTTGCATCGTACGTTCATCACTACGCAAGCTAATCTCAGCAGATTGATAATTGTGTGAATCAAGGTAATACTTCCCAACGTCCGATGGTGATGGAGGCATTTTTTACATTACCAAGTATAGTAAATATCACAGCAATATGGAAATACTCTGAACTATAGAACAACACAATAAAAAATGAGATTGTGTCAAAAATAAACAGAATTATATTTATATGTTGGGTAAATTTAACTTTTTAACGGTTTGCATTAATACCTAAAACTCCTCGTCGTATAATAGCTGTTCGTAAGCATGACTTTTAGGCTTTACCAGCATGACTTTAGCCGCGTCATACGAACATGGGTCTTTCGCCATAGGCGACGAGCGAAGCTCTCGGTTATTATGGAATTAATTAACAAATCGTACACATGATACATATTTTTTCCTCGATGCATAAAATAAATCACCAAAGTCTTAGTCTATTGGTATTGTTAAAGGACAATTCATCTTAGAAAGTGTATTCCGTGTTATCAGGCACAGCGCAAATATGGCAAAATCAACTTTAGAACCAGAGCGCGAAAGCAAGTTTTTAAGGGATTTGTGTGCGTTTCCTTTACGTGCTTCGTGTGTTTGCAATTTTTCTTTGCATTAATCGACGACTTTTATCGCAACCAAACGCTGACGCTTGCATAAACTTAAACCCATAGTTGATAACACGTTTTGTTGACATAAAAAGCATACTAACGCAAATAAACAATTAGATCTTTATCAATTTTTTTAGATTTTATAAATCGTACGTCAATAAATTCTCCAACAAAATTAATCAATGTCTTCTTTCCATCATATTAAGCCACTTCTTATTTTTGCTAATTGCTTTCAAACATTTTTGATGCTGGTGATATTGATGGTGATGCTGCTGCTGATGATGATGATGATGGTGATGCTGATGATGCCTACGATGATGATGATGATGATGATGATGATGATGATGATGATGATGATGATGATGATGATGATGATGATGATGATGATGATGATGATGATGATGATGATGATGATGATGATGATGATGATGATGATGACGATGATGATGATGATGATGATTGTGATGCTGCTGTAAATGAGAAGGAGGAGGAGGAGGAGGAGGAGAAGGAGAAGGAGGAGGAGGAGGAGGAGGATCTATCACGATTAGGTTCAAAAAAGAGATCACGTTCAGACCCACAAACCGACCGACGGACAGGTTCATGGCAATATATCCCCATTTGTTCTGTGTTTTCGAAGCTTTCGGTTGGGGCGTAACTGATATATTCAATTCGCGCAGCTTTTAATTGCTCAACATTTACATGGACGTTATGTCCAAATGCTGAGAGACAACGTCGAAGAATAAAACAAACAACTATCACCGATTATGTATAATAATCAATCCACTAATCTGACGCTGTAAAAAAGTTTTGTATTTCCCTAATACTGGGAAAGTTTAATCCCAGCAACTCTTTTAGAATTACATTAATGGATCGATATGCACAATTTATCCCCAACGGGTGATAACTAACAAAACAGAAAGTAATGAGCGCTACAATTAATCTTTTCATGACATGCACTGTTCCGCAAAGGGATAGTATTCAAATGTTAAAAACGACGGGTAATGCATGCTGATCGTTTGCTCTTTGTAGGATTTGGTTGATTATACAGCCTTTTGTCTTCTGGACACTGTCATTCACTTCGACAGTTGGACTCAAATTATTATTTGATAAAAACTGCATTGGAACGTTTATTATATAACAATGAGAAATCGACAACAACATGTTGTTAAAGGATTATACGGAGTACATAGTATTTGCGTGCAGAGAAACAGTACCCAAATTTCCCCCCAAAACGCAACAATACAATCAAAACGATACAAATACGCAACTTATTTCCATATGTATGTTACATTTGTTTCCAATATGCAATATCAAATAAAGAATAGAAGCAATTAATTTGGATTTAAATGGGGGTAATTTAATTGCTTTGTTAGTTTGATTTTGTATGTGGATTTCGTTCCGTTTAATTTCGGATAGTAGTTGCTTAAAAGTATACCGGACAAGCCAGCCTATCATGGTGCACCATTCTGGGGAAAGATATCTTAGCAGAACATACTGGTAATATGCATATCTTCGTAAAGCTTCAAGCCATTTTCCTCGTCATTAGTTATAATTTTTTTAAATATTTATTTTAGCATGGGAACAGTAAAAAATATTGAACTCCCTTGAGTACGTTTCAGATGTCTTTCGCGGAAATCTTAAGAACGCTCACACAGTGGGGATGGAACCCATTACCTCCCGGTTGCTAGGCGGATACCGTATCCACTACACCTCCACGAATATTAGTCGCAAATAGAGTCAAGGCGATGGGGGGGGGGGTAAAGTGATGTCTATGAACATGACTAAACATGATTTGTGAAATACAATAAACAAAAACATTCAAAAAAAGTATGCTACTGCTTCAATGATTATCATGACTACTTCCAATATTACCGAAGAGTCCGGATACGCGTCACTTTAGTAGGCCTAATAGCTAAATAGCGTTCGCGTTCGTGCAGGAAGAGTTTTTTATTCATTACCAGAGAAATATGTATCCCAGTGCCCCACGCCGTTACGTCGGTAACTCAATCCAGGTTTATCCGTTCGTTACAAAAAAAAACGATGCACGTGTCACATTGCCAATTAAGCCCCCTACACGTTCTCGTCAGGAACTGTGTCGTGAAAACATGTATTGCCAACCATTATCTTACAACGCCCAGCAAACAGAACCCAGAGTAATATATAAAAAGTG